>NW_023247835.1:0-2980 GCF_002007445.2 Ailuropoda melanoleuca | reverse complement strand
CTCCGCTATGAGCCTGCTTCTTCCTCTCCCACTCCCCCTGCTTGTGTTCCCTCTCTCGCTGGCTGTCTTTAACTCTGTTGAATAAATAAATAAAACCTTTAAAAAAAAGATTTTCCAGAAGAAAGATTACTAAAGAAGATATAACAATAGAAACTACCCAAAATGTAATACAAAGAGGGGGGAAAAAGTGAACAGCATGTCAGTGAGCTGTGAGGACATCAAATGGCTTTCCCAGAAGAAGGGACAGGCAGAAAAAATATTTGAAAAAACAACGGCGGCTAATTTTCCAAATTTGATGTAATCTGTAAATCACAGATCCAAGAAGAGCAGCAAATTCCCAACAAAAGGAATATTAAGAAAAGCACACCTACACATATTATAATCAGTTGCTCAAAAACTGCTACAAAGGAAATCTTAAAAGCAGCCAGAGGAAAATAAGATCAGTTACAGAATAACAAAAATAAAGGCAGACTTCTAGTCAGCAACAGTTCGGACCAGAAAAAAGTAGAGCAACATTTTTAAAAAGAAGTCTACAAAGAAAAAGCCTTTTGCCTTGAGCGTTCCTTTTCGTCTTTAACGCAGCAGGAGGATGTAATGTCTGCAACACAAATTGCCAACCTGTCACCATGAGGCAATAGCTTGGGGATCAAGGGGGAAGCAAAATCACTCTAAGGATGGCAGAAGAGAAAGATGGATACAGCCTGATCTGATCCATTTTTGAGTTGCCAAATCAATTTTGAAACCCCTTCACTCTGGATTATGTATTAAGTAAATAAGAAACATACTTATATTTTAAGCCACAGGTCATCAAGTTTCTGTTACATGTGTCCAGATAAAGACTAAGGGCTTTGTGCTGCTTCTTCACTAGGAGGATAAATGTCATCTAGCATAAATTCCCTCGCCCACCCCTCCTCTTTGTCTCTGTCACACTCCCTAGTAGACAGCTGTGCTTCTACTCTTACAGGAAAAATGCCACTCTCTCACCAATACTAAGGTCACCATTTGGGCTCTGTGTCTCTTTCCTTTCCTGTTTCCTCAAGGAACTTGTATCTTCTAGCATTTTCAACTACTCTCTTCCCATTGCTCTTATGACTGTTTCCTCTTTGCTTAACTCAGTTGGCTTCTCACTGGGTAGAATTTAACTTTTTCTCTTTGACATCTCAAATTGGTTGATGCCTGTTGTCCTATATCCCCCACCCATCAACTTGTTCCTCTCCCTGAAGTATTCTATTTCTTCCCTTACTCTAATTCCTCATAAAAACCTCTCAAAACTGGCTTGTCATTTTCTTCCTGTAGATGTATTCTCCTTGACTTTTACAATACATAACTTCTCATCCCAAAGCTCATC
Source organism: Ailuropoda melanoleuca (assembly GCF_002007445.2). Taxonomy (NCBI): domain Eukaryota; kingdom Metazoa; phylum Chordata; class Mammalia; order Carnivora; family Ursidae; genus Ailuropoda; species Ailuropoda melanoleuca. The sequence goes on along the minus strand of NW_023247835.1, from coordinate 1,632 downwards.
AACATTGACTTTCATGACATTACATTATTTTGAAGTCCCTAATTACTTTTCACTGTTGTCAAAAACAAAGACATTGCCCTATTCCCTAGCTAGAGTACTCTCCAACCTCCAATTCCTGGCATTCTGCTCTTTCCCTTTTCCTCTAAAAAATTCACCCCTCAAGGCTGTAATCATTATAGGAATTTAGGTCGTTTCCAAATCTGTATCTCTAGCCCCCTAATCTCTCACAAATTTTCAGTGTCCTATCTCCAATTACATTCTAGACAATCATTAGTTTAATCAACCTACCTAAAAGCGACTCATCCTTATCTCCAACCCAGCTTGTCCCTTCATTATTTTGCTACATCTGTTGTAGGTACTCTAGTCCCAGTCAGCAAACTGGAAAGTTTACATCCCTCTTCAACTATTCCTTCTCTGTTCTTTATTTAAAAGCATTGGTTGCATTCTGATCACTTGTGGTTGTGGAAAATGACATCCTACATTAGATCTTTATCATCTTCCACTTATAAAAGTGAAACAGCTTCAGTTCTCCTACCTTCAAATTCCTCTCCCTCCAAAGAACGTATACCCATACCCCACCACAAGCCTATTGCTAAAGCATTCTTTTCACAGGTCACAATTAAAATGACTTCCCATTTCCTGCTGCATTTCCAACTCCAAAAGCAGCTTATAAGGAGTTAAAAGTTGACACAGGAGGAAGTCTTTAGAACCCTACTATGGCAGTGCTCTAAAACTGTTATTAAGTATCTTGTGTACAACACCTGCAGATACCCAAGATTTAGTTAGTAACAATTAATCATAGGTTTGATTGGCCATGGGTAATAAAAGTGGAACTTGACTTTCTCAACTCTGTGTATTCAAGAAACAGGGTTTCTTGATTCCTGGAAAGTACATTAGTAACGGACTTAACATTAGTAACAAACTACCAAGCAATCTCCCTTCCTTTGTAGAACTTGAACTGCTAAATCAAGCTCTACACATTGGAACCACATTGATATTTCAAAGCCCACATTCAGACACAGCTCATCTTTTACCACTTTCAGTTCTGTGTTTGATCCCCTACCTCTTCCTAATACACTAAGTGTAAAATCAAATTTTTTATTTTCAGTTACCATGGTATTTTCTCCATAGACCCATGTACATTCTTAAAAAAACTAGTAAAGAATACTTTTCATTGTGCATCTATAGAAAGATTTGGGCTTAATTAACAAAATATTAACCTAAGCCCTTTAGTTCAATTATGTCAATTGTACTCTGAAATGATGAGAAATATGCCAATGCATTGAACATAAATATATATACAAAGCATGGGTTTTTTTCCATGTTTTCCCCTCAAGCATGTTCTTTCTTTGTACTGAGATTCCAGCCTTTGACTAGACCAAATCAAGAAGACAGGCTCCTTATGTTCCACTGTCAAGGGTGGAGAGGACTGCTCCAAGATTTTCTAAATCAAGATTTTCTAACCAAGAAATTGTTTAAGGCGTCTGATCCTGAGGTTCATCCTGATTTTATTGACTTAGTTCATATTCCCCAAACCATTCCTTTGCATTTTAGAAAGTAGTAACAGGGGCGCCTGGGTGGCACAGCGGTTAAGCATCTGCCTTCGGCTCAGGGCGTGATCCCGGCGTTATG
>NW_023247834.1:509-1145 GCF_002007445.2 Ailuropoda melanoleuca | reverse complement strand
TTAACAGCCGTCGGAGTTATGGGCTGGGGGTCCAAGAGAGCATGGTGCGTCCATGGAGGGGATGAACTCAAAATGGCCGAAGGGGATGGGGACCTGGCGGAGGCTANAGGCTGGGACCCTGTCTGTTCAGCTCTGCAGCCGCCATGAGTGAGCTACCAGGCTGCCTCAGATGGATGTCCGAGCAAGAGCAGAGAACTGCATCAAAGAGATGAATAGGGTTGAAAGATGACATTTAATGTCCCTCCTAACCCCGAGAGTCCGTGCTTCTGTGAAAATGAAAAACCCCCGAGTTGAGGTGTCTTTGAGGGCACAGTGACATTTGATGCTAAGAGCATCTGTTGATAGTTTCTTTGAAATCTGCACTGGGCCAACTGTACCTGTAAGGACGACCTGCAGGACATTGGAATACTTTGTAAGTCTCCATAGCAACTCTTTCAGCAGAAGTATATTTTTAGGGAGATCCAAAGGCAGAAAGACAGTGTGGCATTATGTTTTCACCTCTACATCTCCTGTCCGAGTTAACTACCATTTCGTGAAATGGCATTTCTTTTTTTTTTTTTAATGTTTTTTTTATTATATTATGTTAGTCACCATACAGCACATCCCTGGTTTCTGATGTAAAGTTCGATGATTCAT
>NW_023247834.1:0-202 GCF_002007445.2 Ailuropoda melanoleuca | reverse complement strand
ACTCGTTCTTTCTGATAGCTGAGTAATATTCCATTGTATATATGGACCACAGCTTCTTAATCCAGTCATCTGTTGAAGGGCATCTCGGTTTCTTCCACGATTTGGCTATTGTGGACAATGCAGCTATGAATATTGGGGTGCATATGGCCCTTCTCTTCACTGCGTCTGTATCTTTGGGGTAAATACCCAGCAGTGCAATGGC
>NW_023247833.1:0-2977 GCF_002007445.2 Ailuropoda melanoleuca | reverse complement strand
AAAAAAAAAAAAACCACTCCATTTAATTTTTTTGTTTTCAATATCTTCTTGTTTTTCTCTCTCTCTGTCTCCATGTTCCCATACGAAGAAATGTGAAAAGCACATAGAGCATGCCTGAACGTACATGACTTGACCAGGATGGATTTTGAGGGCAATAGCCTCAAGAGAAGACTTTAGTTCAACACGGAGCTGCCTTGTGGATTCTGTACAGGGGATGATTTAGAAAAAATGGCCTGAGCCATGTTCACTGGAGCGATTAGAGCCCACTGTCCTCAAATGGACTCTTACATTTATAGGCAAAAATGTGGAGTCGATAAAGCCATCACAAAGAAACGTACAAAGTTGCCTGTGTCTCTGAAGACGTATTTGGTTGAGTCATTGGTGGCATCAAATACGATCCTGGGTTTGTTTTACATTCCTTAGGTGTTGTTGCTTTCAAAAAGAAGGCAAATGTCACTGTCACTACTGTCCTTCAGTCTCTTATCAATCCCCCACCCCCAACCCAGTGCGCATTGGCCCTAAGAGATAATAAGGAACCCTTCTTACCAAGAAAGTGAAATGTGGTTGTAAAGTATTGTATCATTTGGGGGTCCATACTCACCTTTGTAACAACCCTCTTAATAATTTGAGATAATGGCAACCAAGTGTTTTTTCCTTGCAAATAAACCAAGCTTTTTCCATACATGTAGGCAGGCTCCATCATAGCCAACCTTGAAATACTAGCGATTTTCTAGTGGTGGGGTGGGGCGTGCGCTGCAGAATTGGGGCTGTTACTTAATAAAGAGCATTTCACAGCACTTCCCAACAGGAAATGAGGAAGCATCGTACAGACAAATGCAGGCGTCCCAGACTAGGATGCCAAAGGTTTTGAATGCAAAACTCCTTTTGCCAAAAGACCTTGAGACGTTTTGGGAGAAGGATGTCAAAAGCTGTTTGGCATTCCAAAGGAAAGCTTCCTCATTTCATTTTCCCTTTAGATTTGTGTAGGGAGGATGGAATGTGTTGGCTAGATGTAGACAGATTGAAAAATGGGGGATTAAGAGAAGGAAGGGACAGATGATCCACCATCCCGCCTTTCCAGCCAGGAGCTGTCCAAAGCACTATAATGGATTGGCATTCTCCTTCTACTTTATTGCCAGTGTGCTCTTCCAGCTTAATGAGGAAAAAGAATGTGCCATTGGAGACGTAAGTATAGCCCACATGTGAATGCACAGGAAACAGTTACAGGATAAACTGCCAGGCTGCTCTATTTGCCGGGGTTGTGTCACAGAAGGATATAGGAAATTTCTAGGCTTTCATGCTTCTGCACCACGGGGAGGGGGGACCCAAATTTTCCCAATCTGAGGGTTTCTCTTCCTATTCTTGAGAATGTAATAAGATATCTCCACTGACCCTAGAGCTTCAGAATTTGATTGGGGCACCCAACTAGAAACAGTAGCATATCCCCAGAGAAAAGAGAGAAAGCTAAATGCTATTAGAATAGGAGAGAAAAAGCTTTCTCTGATTTTAAATACAGAACTGGCAACCCATGGCTGGCCAAGTTTGCTGAAGCCAACCCCAGCCTCCCTAATCGCACCTCTGATGGAGATTCTCTTTCTGGGCTTGCCCGAAGTTAACGTTGGGTTTGGAGCCTGAACGCAAGGATCAGACACAGGCAAACAAATATCCTGGGTGGAACACAAAGGGCAAGGCTAGCAGGGGCCCCTAGGAAAGGATTAAGAAAATCTCAGTGCTGCAACGTCTGGATGAGAGCCGGAAAGAATCCCCCAACCGAACTGGCTGAAGATCTTCCCATGTTCCTTAGCAAGATGCAATTGGAAATTAATACCAAAATGGTATTTATAGTGTTACTGAGTCAATGTAATTCTACTAGGGTTACCAGGACACAGAAGCAGCTCTAGAATTGAAATCTAGGGAGACTCAATGTTGGCAATCTGGGTGGAGGTGGCTAGTTGGGACCCTTAAGCTGAGGCTACGTTTGCATTGTAAACATAAGGTTTTTCCTTAGATTGCACATCTATTTGGAGGAGCTTGAGTGGGGCCTGAAGGTGGCCTGTAAAGAGTCTCCAAATCAGATTTTTGTTACCCACTCTTCTCTTACCATAGTGTGTTTTTAGCTGTTTTCCTCATGTCCTCCTGTCGCCGGCATAAAGCCCCGAACAGAAACATCCTCTACTGACACAGAGAGAATTGGTCCATGTGGACCGCATTGACCACTGCAGCTCAGATGACAGCATCCAGCGAACGCACCCCAGATAAGTGACGTTCTGACCCAACGCTGCTTTCGTGAGGCTTCTTGACACCAGGTGATGTTCTGTGTGCAAACAATAAATTCATACTTGAAAGCAGTTGTGGTCTCCTACTGGGTTGTTTTGTCTGGCCAGCAATCTGCCTTGCCATTCGGGCACCGTCTTCTGGGGACTGCTTCTTCCTCCAGATCACGTGATGGGAGCACCTTCTGCAGTGTGTCACTCTACTAAGGGTCACTGTTCACCGGATGGGGAGTGAGGATGAGAGCAAGGTGGGAATTCAGAGCATTGAGAGCGAGGTGAGAGATGGGCTGTCAGTTCCTTTCTGGGCGGCTGGACACCTACCATGGGAATGTGGGAGATGTTGGTGTCTATGACATGTGGGAGGAAAATAAAATGAAAACAGAGATTCTGAAGCAACGGACCTGAGAGGGTGAGGGAGAGGCCAGCTTCCGGTTCTCATCCCTTCCCTCAGGCCAGGCTTCACTTTCCTTGGCTTCTCCCAGCTATGAGTAAATCCTCTCTAGGCTAGTTTCCCCTTTTATGGCTTAAGCTTGGCCTGAGTGGTTCCTGTTACTTGGAGCTTTAGGAGTCTTCACTTGGAAAGTGGCTCAAAAATGTTGTTTGTACTCCCAGGACCCTGGAGCACCCGGAATCTGAAAAGGAGATGCGCCGTCCTCAGAATGTTCACTTGCTTCCCCACGGGATTGTGCCAGCCTTTGTCTGTA
>NW_023247832.1:0-2977 GCF_002007445.2 Ailuropoda melanoleuca | reverse complement strand
TTTTTTTTTTTTTTTTTTTTTTTCGGTACTTTAACCATATACTAGCCTGTGGCCTTGACTACATGACTTTGCCTTTCAAAGCTTCAGCACTTTATGATGTCGATGTGAGGATGGACGAGACAACTCATTTCAAGTGCCCTGCGTGGTGACCAGCACATAGTGGTTTCAACATAAATATATAACCTCTGTTCAAAAAATTGGAGAAACCAGACTCTTTATAGAGCAAGACTGCCAAATCTTAGCCAATAAGGAACACAAAAAAATGATTTAAAAAATATACATATTATAATTGCCATTGACCTACCCTCACTTGTAAACCACTGAGATTTTACCATGGGGTTGAGTTCAATGAGATTGATGGAAGAGCAATTAACTAGTGAGTGTGACACTTGGCCCCATTTCGGGGTGCGTGGACACTTAGACCCTGGGCGTGCAGGTGGGAAGGCCTTAAGAATCTGCCACATTTCGAAGGCCTCGGATGACTCCTCAGGTGCACATGTTCCCCATTTAGACATGCTGAGCTCTTGTCAAAAGCTCAGGCACTGCAGGGCTGCTATGTAGTCATCCCGGTTGGGAAGCAACCTGTGGGTCACCTGACTCTTGGATGGTGTGGGTGTCTTTCAGCAAACAGGCAGTGAGGCCAGTTATTGATTGCTCCCCTGTGAAAGAAAGATATTTGTCCAGGAAGCAGTTGCCAAATTGCTAGCCAAGCTTATCTGTACCCTGGAACATTTTATCCACACACTGCTTCCAATGTAGCCTATCTTCTAAAGAGGTTTCTATCATTAGTTTTGGAGAGAGGATTTCATTCTACCCTGCAGTCCCATTTTTTGACTGGTGGTCTTAAGAGGGTTATTACTTTGTTGGCTAAAGAGCACTAAAATTTTATGACATGCCATATGGAACTAAAGAATTAAGGAGGTGACCTTCTTTGTATGATATTATTAATTCTGAATATCACCCATCTCCTGCCTTCAGCCATTTCTCTGGCCTCTGGATGAGGTCTTTACCAATGGTCTGAAATAATATTGTTTTGGCTTCCAAAAGCTGTAATTTCCCTGAGATGGCAGTTGTGGTAGAGCACTTTTTCTCTCTTTCCAATTTCCTGGATACATCCACACATGGAACTGAAATGGCCTCTTTCTACCTGCTGTGTGCATAGGACCTCTACACCTGTTCAGTCATGAGACCACTAATGAGGCCTCTTCTGTCCTATTCAGGATTTTGACAGAATATGAAATCTCATTACCCAGAGTCAATGAATGACATCTGTTCCCCATTCTCTTCCCGAAGCCATCATTTCAGCTGCTTGGTGCTGTGAAAAAGATGTGCCGCTCAGAGAGAGAATTAGAGTCTAGAAAAGAAGGTGTTTCTCCTCTGTCCAGCAAGAGGGCAGGTAGAGCTTTCTAGTGTTCTGGTTCCTATTTGGAGCTTTGTCCTGAGAGAATTAGCATAAAAGAAAATTTCATTATTACTGGCTTCAAAAAAAATTCTTTTGCTTCTGAAACAAATCAAAACCTGACAGTATGGGGTTTTCTTGATAAGGAAGATACGGACAATCTTAACCTGAAAACATCCAGCTAAATGGGTAAATGATTAAATATTATGTTGATTTAAAATGGATATGAACATAAAGGTTATTTATATAGTTTGGTCTCTCTCAGATCCTTCTTTTGGGAGGAAGAGGGCTATAAATAAATATACGTGAATATAAAAAGGAAATATATACCATAAAATTTTTTATTTGGGGACTACTCATGCATAGTGACATATGTAATACAAAATCAATATAAAATGCTGTACAATTAATTTATCCAAAATATTTCATTGTTTTCATTCATTATTCATTTATGGAAGTGGCCACTAGATAAGTATTTATTGAACATCTATGTGCCAGGCATTATAATTGCTGCTGTGGATACAAAGATGAATAAGAGTTCAATGTTTAGAAAAGGAGACATGATAAAGTAAATTATTATAGGCTTTGTGGGGTGAGTCCTACAGATGATGGATTAGAGAAGTGGGATCATCCCTCCCTGAGGCATGAGGCCTAAGAGGGGTGGAATTGTTAGCTGGGTCTTAGGGTGGCCAGGAGGACACAGGCAGGAAGCTATTCAAGGCAGAGGGAGCATGTATATGTATGAAGGCAAGCAGGAAGGAAAAGGGATCTCAGGTTTGGAGTCTTACAAGTACCTCTACTGGCAGGAGAATATGCTCTGAGAAGAGAAATGATATTGGACAGGGTCTTCCGGGTCACATCACACAAGACTCTGTAGGCCAGGAGATAGTTGGGGCTTTTTGTTGCAAGAGGAATTTTATTCTTCTTTGTCAGGAGTAGACCCTCAATAAAAGTTTATTGAGCAAAGCTGCATTGCACTGACAATTTTTTAATTTTTTATTTGTTTTGCAAAACTGTTACGTGCACTTGGTAACAACCGCACTATAATTGATTGTTTTATCATGAAAACAGTCCTGCAATTCTACTCCTTCCCACCCAGATAAGGTCTCACTCCCCAGAGGCAAGCTAGCTCTCTTCTCGTCCTCCCCCTCTTCTGCCTCCTCCTCCTTCAGGTGGTTTTGGCCATACTTTAGATAAGATGTTTAGCTTTTATTTCTTGTTTGATCTTAGGTAACACCTAGTGATGCCAGAGGTAAAGGATGATGATTTAATTCACTTTATTCTGTCTCTTACTTCTTCTCTTCTGCTCTGGGTTAGATTCTCAATGTTGTGATTATTGTTACTTCTTCCATTAACTACTATCGTAACTTTCAATGACATGGATACATCTCTAGCTCTTGTTCAGTCAGATTTGGTAGTGTCTTTTGATTCACTGCTTTATACAATGGATACCTTTCCCCTCTGCTTTCCTCCCCACTTCTTCCCACTTTTGCTCGGTCCATCTTTGTTAGCTGCTCCTCTTTTATGATTGCTTTGTCAAGGTGGTCAAGGTTTATGTCTTGTACTGCGAGAACCTGC
>NW_023247831.1:0-2977 GCF_002007445.2 Ailuropoda melanoleuca | reverse complement strand
TGGGCCAGCCAGGTCTCAGGAGCCCAGGGAGCTCGAGCCGGGAGGGGGCGCAGCCGCGGACCCTGGGTGCCTGCTGGCCTTCAGCAAAGGTCACTCTCCACAGGTGGCATCTGAGGTTTTCCCTTCCAGCACTGTCCCTTCTAGCGATGGCCTCCCGTTTGGGGGCTGACCCTCCCTGTTGTCCGTCCCTCTGGTCGATGTCAGGCCCTTGCCTTTTCCTACGTGTGAATTGCACCCCTGGCCACCGCATTCTTTGGGGCTTGGGCCTGCGACCTCATGTGATCCAATCTCCTATTCGGGTCTTTACAGGAGCTATTGGAGAAGTCAGTGATCTTTCTCCAGAGCCTGTGAGGTTGGAGGTCCTGCCGTGCTGGTGAGGTCGCAGTCAGAGCGGACCCTGGACTGTGAGGGGACCCCGTGTGGGGTCCGAGGTGGAGGCCCACAGAGAAGAGGGCGGAGCTTGGACGGAGAGGGGGAGAGCTTCCTGATGGCGCCCGAAGGCCGGCAGAACACGTCGATTCCTTCCTTCTGTGCAGCAAATGCCCTTCGCGCGCCGCAGGGAGCCGGCAGCTGACACGCTGTCCACCAAGTGCCCACCGAGAGCCTCAGCATGGTGACACTCCGTCCCCTGCTGTGCCTCGGGCCCTCGACGCGCCGCGGGAATGCAGTCCCCTAGCGCAGCTCCCCTAGCATGTGTCATATGTCCAAAACCAAGGTTCCCAAAGTTTCGCACCTGGCGATTTATAAATAATTGCTTGTGAGACCCCGCGTTGGGTGAGCCACAGGAAGGAGCCGGTCCGTGTGGGCGCGGCTCTGCAGACGCCCCGCCCCTCCCCCCTCCCCGCTCTGCCCACCTGCTGGAGGCAGCAGTACCCCTCCCCCCGCCCCTGGGGGAAGGGTGGGCTCCATCACAGGCTAAGTCCTGGGTGGGGCTGCAACCCACAGGTTTCTTCCCTGGGGCGGGGGTCTTCCCTGGGAGGATCCTGGGCCCCCTCCTCCGTCCTGCGGGTGATGACAAGGATGTAACCACCCGCCCCAAGCTCCCTGGGGGAGGGGCGGTGATGACATCACAACCCGCAGCGGGGAGGGGACGGGGGTCCCGCGCCCTTCCTGTAGGTGGGCACGCGCCTGCTCGGGTCGGGCTCGTTTCTGCGCTTGCCCGCGAGAAGCCTTGACCAGAGCACCTGGGCTCCATCACCGGCAGGCCAGCCGCGGGGACCGCTGGAGGGTCGTTGGGTGACAACACGAACAGGAGCCGCTAAGTCCTCTGGTTTAATCGAACACAGAGAGCCACAGCCCTTGACGAGGCGCGTCCGCAAGGGGGTGTCCCCCTCCCTGGAAAGGGGAGCACAGGAGACCCCGCCCACGGGCGCGTGCTCCAGTCCTTGCTGCCTGGTGAGCACCAAGCCCCGTTCACCTCCAGCGCACTTTAAATAGAGCTTGAAATGTGCCCAATTGGGGAAGTATTTACACATGATCAAGGAAATGTCACAGCAAAATCTGTTCAACTGCAGAAAATGGCCTGGTCCTTGGCACTGACCCCAGATGGCAGGAGGCCACTGGCCCAGAGCAACGGAGCTGTTAGAGTCTCCATTCTGCTGGCTGGACAGGCAACGCTTCCTCCCTGCCTCTCAAGCCCTGTCCTGGGGGCGTGCTTCCGTCTGCGGGGAGTCCCTGCCAAGTGATGGCGGAGAGACGTGCTTTTGGAAGACATGGCCACAACGCCGCCGTGCCCTGTCCCGTACAGGGCACCGACCTGCCTCAGAAGCCCCTGCAGCAGACAGAGCACAGACAGGGTGGTGTTCTCCAGAAGGACCTGCCAGGTGAGGGCGGGGGGTGATCTGGGGACAGGCAGGGTACTTGGGGACAGGGAAGAGACACACCTCCAGGAGGAAGACTTTCCCTCTGCCTGTGCCCAGAGACAGGGTCGCTCAGGAAAAGGCCCTATGTCCTTCCCAACACAGCTCCTCTCTGGGCATGCTGGTGACACCCAGGGCCTGCTTTGTGCCCGTGGAATGGTCAACACCTCATGGTGAGCTGGCCAACCCCACCTCCCTGTGTCCAAAGGCCGCGAGGCAGCTGTCTCAGGGAGCCCACAGTTAGAGGACACATGGAGGCCCCTGAGGGAGGAGTGGGGGCTATGGCTCTCCCAGGACCCCAGGGAGGCCACCGACATGACATGACTGGAGGGTGCAAGAGGAGAGGTGGGAGGTGGAGCCCGGACCCCAGTAGGGGACTGGGAGGGAAGACAAACCAGCCCTGCAGGGGACACCTGGGAGGGAGAGGTCCCATCCCCAAATTAAGTGTGAGATCTAACGCACGTTTGATCTTCCATAAACTGATTTAACTTCCATTTTTGCCCCGTGAGGCACACGGTATTCATGGGCCAGGGTCCTCTGTCCCCTGCATTGTCATGTGGCCTCACGCCCACAAATTGCTCACAGGGGACGGAGCAGGGCTTGGCCTCAGTCTCTCTGACCCTAAGGTCACTGATGTGCCACTTCTCTCGCGGGGCGGGAAGGAGGGCCTGGGCATGCGTGTCCATCGGTCCTGGAGGAAGAGCTGATTCCAGGGCTGCGGCGGGAAACACAGGTGAGTGGGGGGTATCCAGCGGGGCCGGAGAGGGAGCCCTGGGCCTGGCAAGGCTGGACACGTCCCCGGGCCCTCAAGATGCGCTCACTCCGTTATTTGTGCATATTAGGTTATGTTTGGCTTACTTTCTCCCCAAATTAAGTCTCCTGGTTAAAAAGAGTACCAGGGAGACGCAGCGCAGGGACTTGAGCCAGAGTGCGCTGCTGGCCTCCCCGAGGCACTCCCAGAGCACATCTGAACACGAACACAGTTACACACCTGCATCTGTACCTGCACGTCCTTGTCTACAGACGGCAGCTTGCTGCGCATTTCATAAACATCTCGAGGATGCTTCCGTGTCGTGAGGGCTGCAGCGCCCTCGCTAGGGGAGACGGCAGAGTCCCGT
>NW_023247830.1:0-2976 GCF_002007445.2 Ailuropoda melanoleuca | reverse complement strand
TTCAGAGGGGAGGGGGGTGGGGGAATGGGATAGGCCGGTGATGGGTATTAAAGAGGGCACATATTGCATGGTTCCATGGGTGTTATATGCAAATAATGAATCATGGAACATTGCATCAAGAACTGGGGATGTATTGTGTGTTGACTAATATAACAAAATAAATATTATTAAAAAATAAATAAAATGACAATGTGAAAAAAATATATATATAGGATAAGGAAAATTTTCTGGAATTCTCCAAAGGATGCTGGGGTAAGCAGTTATTTTCTGGTGGTTAAGTGCACCCAAGCTTTACAGTCAGCTGCCTGGGTTCATTCTTTCCATATTTCTTGAGCACCTATCATGTACCAGGCTTTGTGTGACGTTCTGAGATACAGAAGTTAATAGGACTGAAAATTCTCTGCCCCCCCCCAATGGAGACTACCTTCTGGTTTGGGAGGCATATAGACAACAAGTGAATAAATGAGTATATAATATAAAATAGAAAGTCAGAAATAGGTATCATATGGCTCCTGATATGATCTATTGAGAAGGTCACAGCGTCACTTTTGTAATATTTCTGCCAAAAACGTGTAACCCATATCTGTGAAGAAACATCAGACAAGCTGAGATTGAAGGACATTCTACAAGACAGTTGTTCCGTACTATTTAAAATAGAAATGTCACAAAAGAAAAGAGAAGTTAAGACACTATTCCAAATTAAATGAGACTTAACTACACTTATCGCAGTGAGCACTGAGTAATGCATGGAACTGTTGAATCCCTATGTTGTACTCCTGAAACTGTTATAATATTGTATATCAAGTATACATCAATAAAAAAATATACATGAAAACCGAAAGCAGTGCATAACCCTAGATTAGATCCCAAAGCAGATTTTTTCATGCCTTGAAAGGTATTACTAGTATAATTCTCAAAATTTGAATATGACTTGCATACAAGGTAACAGTATCTCATCAATGTAATTTATCATATTGAGTTTACACTAACAAAATATCTTTGTTCTTGGGAGATACACACTAAAGTATTTAGGGATAAAGGATCATGACATCTGTAGTTCATTCCCAAATAGTTCAGTAGTGAAAACTGTAGCACCAATGACAACTATCATAATAATAGCTGTTATTTTAGGGAGAATAATAAAAAGCAAATATTGCAAAACATTAACAATCGGCAAACCTGAGCATAGGGCATGATCAGCATTCGTGGAACTCTACTTGCCAATTTTGTGGGGTTTAAAGTTTTTCAAAGTAAAAAGCTTAAAAAATAAAGCAGCATAAGCGTTCTAAAGAGGGTAGGAGAGATGGAGCATGGGGGTCAGGAAAGGTCTCTTGTGACATGAGCAGAGAGCTGATGGAAGGGAGGAGTTAGTGAGTTCTGCAGAGGGAAGAGCATTGCAGGAAGAGAGAACAGCAGCCCTTACGTGGCAGTGTTCCTGGTGCTTTTGTGGAACAGCACAGAGACTGGGGGCTCTGGGGCACTGGGGCAGAGTAAGTGATAAAGAATGATCCCAGGTCAGCTCCCGTAGGGCTTGGGAAGCCACAGAAAGGATGTGAGGTGTGTTTTAAGTGTGATGAGACACTATGGTAAGGTTCTGAGGAGAGCAGTAAAATGGCCTGACTTTTCATCTGCAACAATCACTTTGGGCGACTTTGCAGCAAGCAGAGTACAAGGGGGCAAGAAAATTGATTGCAGTTGATACATTTTTCAAGAAGTGGGTGTGCAGGTGAGATAGGATGTCAGATTGGTCTGGGATAATGGTAGTGGAAGTGATGTGAAGCAGGTGAACCCTACCCATATTTTGACACTCTTGTTAGCTAATATATTGGCTCATGGACTGGATATGCAGTGTGAAGGGGAAACTGGAGTCAAGGGTAATTCCCAGGTTTGAGGCCTGATAAAATTAGATAAAGTGGGGCATGCCATTTACTGACCGGTAGCATGGCGATTGAGGAAACTAGCTGGAGAACTGCCTCCTGGGCCCTCAGGGGTGCGAGGGTCATCAGCTCAGGGCCTTTATAAGAATCCAGCTCTTCCCTATGTTTTGCCAAGGCCCCACCATCAACTGCAGTTTCCAGTGCCTTCTCCATACAACACTTGAGAGGAAGCCCGAGCAGACAGGTGCTCTCTGTGACCTGCACCCACCGTGGCTTCATCCACCAACAAGGGGCAGTCTGGGGGTGCTGGGGTACATTTTAGAACCGACTCAGAGCCTTCACAGCTCCCTCTGTCTGGCCATGAGGGCTGACATATATACTGTAGAAGAAGCTCCCTCCCCTTGCATGTCCTTTGGTCATCTTAGGGCTGTCTCCTGGTTTTCTGAGTGAGGAGGAGTTGGTTTCAGGACGCAAGGTCAACAGGAACACACTCATCTGTTTCCTTCAGTTCCAAACCCTCACACTGCAGACTGGCCTGATGTGCTCTCACGCCCATTCTGGTTCGTTGACCCCAGCTCCTGCCAAAGCCAGGCAGGCAACTCTACCTAACTGCTGGAAGATAAGGCTGCACGAATAGGTTATAAAGGGAGAGACTCCAGGCCGTAACACCGGGGGAAACAGTCAGAGTTGGTGTGCTGTGGAGAGAAGAGGGAATACAGGAGACATTTTCAAAGGAAAAGAGATTAGCCTTGGTTACTGGTAGAAAATGGGGTTTATGATTAGAGAGAGGAAAAACTCAAGGAGTCCTCTGCTAGGAGATTGCTCCAGGTCAAAAGACTGAAAGGACGACTCCTCTTTCATTTTGTCACTACTAAATGAGGAGAACTCAAACATGTAAGGCAAGAAATCATTCATTCAATCACTTATTCGACACAGATTGCCTGTCCTAGACCAAAACCCATACTGGTGTGTCAGAGATATGAACCTGAAAAGCTGTTGACCTCAGTGAATAGAATGAAAGTATGCGGAACGTTAGTCGTGGTGATGTACTTCTGCTATTGGTTCTGCGGCACTGATGATAAGACTCCCAGAGCTCCAC
>NW_023247829.1:0-2975 GCF_002007445.2 Ailuropoda melanoleuca | reverse complement strand
CCTGGGCGCGCCCGGACCGGGCCCGTACCCCGGCCCGCTGTCGCCACCGCCCGAGGCCCCCCCGCCCGACGGGGCCGAGACGCTGGGGCCCGCCGCCGACCTGTGGGCCGACGTGGACCTCACCGAGTTCGACCAGTACCTCAACTGCAGCCGGACTCGGCCCGACGCCGCCGGGCTCCCGTACCACGTGGCGCTGGCCAAGCTGGGCCCGCGCGCCATGTCCTGCCCCGAGGAGAGCAGCCTGATCGCGGCGCTGTCCGACGCCAGCAGCGCGGTCTACTACAGCGCGTGCATCTCGGGCTAGGCGGCCGGCCCCGCGCGGCGTCTCCTCCGCAGCTAGCGCGACTGTACCGCGGCGCTCTCCTTCTCGCTCTCTCCCGCAGGCGTAGGCTTCGGCTCCTCTGGGGCGCCCTGCAAGGGCGGCTCCCGCATGTCCTGGGGCTTTTCCAGGAAGCCCAGGCCTGGGACCTGTTGTCTGGCCCCGCCAGGGTTAAGTTTTTGAAGCGTCTAATTCTTTTCTTGCAGTCTATTTTCTAGAACCAGGCTGTATTTTTTACTTTGCCTTTTTTATATACTTAATACAACATATTTAATTTTTAATTAAACTTTTAAACTTTTTCTTCCAAGGGGTTTCAGTGACCAAAAGCACCAATGTAGCAAGCTTTCTAAATATGAAGAATACCACTGTTTGTTTGCTTTAAAAGGGGAGCAGGAGCTGGGTCGCCCCCCGGGCCAGGCGAGGCCACAATAAAGTGACTCGCTGTTTCCTCTGAACACCCGAGTCTGTGGTCGTTGGGGGAAGGGGGAGCAGTACACCCGATGACCCTGGATTTGCCCTTCCCCCCCGAGAGCCCCTCCAGCTTGGGCCCCAAAGCACCCACTTCTCCATCCTTCCAGGCTACTCAGCAGACCGAGTTGGTGGGAGGCATGAGGTGTGGGCCCTCCCGGACTCTCCCAGCCTTCCATTCCCTCCCTGTCCCACCCCCCATTTTAACTGAAGCCTAATAGGGGTCAGCAATCCCCCCACGTGCCCACCTACATTTCGTCATCTTCGTCTCCTCTTTAAAACTGTCTTCTAAGTAAATAAATACATACATAAAATAAAAATAAACACACAACTAAAACTTTCTTCAAGCCCAGGGACTACTGCTCAGGGCTCTCCTCCTCTCCAAAGGAGATGGGCCGGGTTGACACCTATTAATAGACATGGCACCCTGGGGCCCCTTCTGTCATTTTTAAAGCAGAGGCCCCAGAAGGGGCAGCACCATAACAGCCGTGGTGCCCCCCACAGTGACCTCTCCAGGCTCTGCCCAGTGACAGAAGGTCAAATGACCTCACAAGGAGGCTCCGGCCCCCATTCCCAAACCCTCTCACTCTAGCCCTTCCCCACGTGCAGCATAACTGGACACCCTCTTTCCATATTCCTTGGTCCCCAGCCCCTAACCGGGGAGCTGAGCTCTGACACCCTGATGTGGAAAAGTCACTCACAGCTCAGTCTGCTCTGTGTCTGTGAGTCGTGTGGTTCTGTAGGGTGCTGCCTGTCCCCCGTGACTGCAGGTGAGCCAGCGTATCCAGGCATGTGTGTGCACAGGAGGCTCGAGCATGGGTGTGACGCTGTGACACGGTGACCATGTGACCATGGGAGCATCCATGAGGATGACCGTGTGACAGTCTGTGTCTGTGTGCACACAGTTGTGCAGTGAGTCTGGGACTGGATGTGCGTGTGTCTGCACATGTGCGGCTGCTGCCTGAGTGTGCGGGGGCAGTGAACAGACTGTGGGGCTCTTCTTACAGGTACCCTGCCTCTGCATTGACTGGCAGGAGCTCCACACCTCAGCTGGGAGAGTGGGGTGGCTGCATCTGCACCCCCTCTCCCCGCCCCATCAGCAGCCAGGTCCAGAAAACTCAAAGACAGAGACAGAGACATAGAACAGAAACAGACAAGCTGAAGAGGGCAGGGTGAACTCACAAGTGGAGAGAGACACCCAGGGTGGGCGGACAGGAAGAAATAGTCCACAGGACACCAAGGACACCATGTGCCCCTTCCAAGTGTGAATAGGAAGTATAATGCACGGCAGGGACGCTGAGGCACAACGGGAAAATGTGGTCCAGTCCAGCCACGTCTGCCATGGGTCTGGGGGCTGGTGCTCTGAGGCCCCTGGGGCTGAGTCCTGGGCTCATGCATGGAGAGAAATGTGCATGACCCTTGAGCGTACATCTCTAGTTCTCCTGGCCCAACTCCTGCTCTGCTCTGGGCCTGCCCCCTAATGGGGGGACAGATGACCCACCCCCTAGAGCCCCGGGGCAGCTGAGCCAAAGTGTGCCCCGCTGTGGGGACCCATAGCAGCCAGAGTCCAGGAGCCTCTCACCCAGGTATGGACCCTCCTCCCCCCTCACTCCACCCACTGGCCAGGGCAGGTAGGAGGCAGAACCAGCCCAGCCTGTCCCGTTGCCTACAGCCATGTGAACAGCCCCACTAAGGACCTCCCTGCCTGGGTGGAGGCACTGTCCATTGCAGAGACACCCACGGACACACAGGGAAAGGTGCCAGACAAGTAGACATAGCCAGCGGCGTCTCTCCTGTTTCCTGGCACAGGCTGGAGCAATATTCTCCCATCCTCCGTTCTGGGCTCTTCACCCCACCCCCGTCCCACCCAGAGGGTCCACCCTTCCAGGCCCCTTGGGGTCAGTAGGGAAAGGCAGAGGGGCTTGCTGCCTGGAAGCCCCTCTGGCACAGCAGGAGGCCAGTGGGGGCCCCGGTTTGGAGCAGTCCCCATCGCCAGGGGCTGGGGGAGTCCAGGAGCAGAATCAGAACATGAGAGGGCCTCCCACAGAGAGCAGCTGTTTCCAATAGCACCTCCTCAGCAGTGGTGGGCCTGCACAGGAAGGGTGGGTAGGGGTCTCCTCAAAGGACCCCTGCCCCGTGCCCTGCCTAGGGAGCTGTCCAAGGGGCCTGGCTTTGCCCTGTCTGGACA
>NW_023247828.1:0-2974 GCF_002007445.2 Ailuropoda melanoleuca | reverse complement strand
GACCAGCCCTCCACCTTTTGGTGCAGACCCGGGTCGCACCTCCATGGGCCATGGTGACTGCTGCCCCCTACCCAGTGAGTGTTGGAGCCGAGCTTCCTCCTCCAGCTCCATGAGAGGATTGTTGTTTTTATTTTTACTGTGCCTCTCAGGGACATGGGTTCTGTCGGCTGGCGTTAAGCCCGCCATCCATCACCCCCACATCCTGCCTCTGCCATGGCCAACACCTGACACACCAGCTTAGAAGGTGACACTTAATCCCCAGTGCCGCCGCCTCTACGCTCCCAGTAAGGATGCCAGGTGATGGGAATTTGGACTAGGTTCTCCTGGACAGTTCCCACCATCCCTCCCCCAAGTCTCAGAAGCTGCCGTTGCCACTGGTTGGGGTTGTGCGTTCTCTACTGTGTCCTGGTGGGTGGAGGAAACTTACATCCTAGCTCCTGAGCCAGGTAAACTGCCCAGACCCCCTCATCACAGTGGCAGTTTGAGCATCTCTGTGTCCTGTTAGAATGTCCCAGGTCCCTGCCCCCACATCCATTGTCTGGCAAGCTGTGAGTACGTGCTTATACACACCACTTGCCCAGGGCAAGCTGTTTTGACTCCTGGGCGCATGGGCAGATGTCAGATAAATTGGCCTGGATTCTCATCCTTTCGCCCTACCCCCCATCCTCAGTTCAGCTAGGGAGGTGCCTTGGGATGGAGGAAATCATCTTGTGTGCCATCACCTGGCCACCCCCACCCCAGCATGCTCAGCTCTTAAGAAACCCCACTGTATGGAAGCGCATAAAACAAACTACAGGGCTAATTGTTACAAAGTTTGTTGGTTTGCAGAAGGACTGGCTGCAGGTTTCTCTTGAGTACTTGGTTTTTCTAATGGGTGTAAAATGTGATTCTGTGAAAACTATCGTAAATAGAATTTTTAGAAGCCTGTCTCTCCTAAAGGTAGTATCCACGTGTGCACGTGCAAAGGTGCAGCCGTCCAAAGCCTGGTTCATGTGGAAGCAGGCAGACGTGGGGTTGGGGGGGACACGAACAGCCCACCTACGAGAGAGCCAGGGACGCAGACACCCTTGCGCACGTACAGCCTGGGAAGCTTCGTGGAGCTTGTTAAGTGTGTGCCCGTGGCCCACGCTCCTGCACAGGCCCATTTAGTTGGGAAACTTCCAAATAGGTCTCCGTGGGGAGTGCTCCTCCCTGCTGGGGACCTTCTGCACTGTGCTTTTTCAGGACCATTTTATCCACACTCCACGCTGATCCCAGGCAGCCCAAGCTGGAGGCTTGAACACGCCTTCTCTGTGAGTGGCAGGAGTGGGCATCAACGTCTAGTGCTCCTCGCTTCCTAAGCGTCCTGGGCCAACCCTGCCACCAACCTGCATGTGTTTTCAGCCATTCCCCTCAAGCTGCTCCAGGCTGACCCCAAACAGCACGGCCCAGGCCATCTCCATGCTCCACATCCCCTCTGCTTCCGGCCTTCCCTTTCTGGGCAAAGAACTAAAAGTGACTGTTTTCTTGAAGAAAATGGCCTGGTTGATTTCAAATCTTCCACTCGCCTCCTCCCCACTTTCTGTTTCATTTCCTCCAAAAGTGCAGGGGGAAAACCATCACCTCCAACCCAACAGCCTGCCGGTGGTTTAGAGGAAGGTGGAATGTTCTTAAATATTTTGTGTTGACTGGGATGGAAACCGTACCTGCCAACCCGTTCTTCCCCTCCTGCCCTGCGTCTGTCTGATACTTTTGTTGCATGGAGGCCTCGTGGTACTTGTGAGGGCCCTGCTGAGGTTTGGGGGGTTGTGCTTGCTCACTCTCTGTTACAGGGTGTCTGTTGTGAGCAGAATCTGGTATCTTTCTAAATAGTGCCCCAGGGCCCCGGCAGTAATTGTTCAATTAAATAAAGCGCTCATTCTAAAGTAGTAATTGTGCTCTTCTGTGTTGCTGGCATCCCAGCCAGTGGCTGGCTGTGCAAACTGTGCCGAGAATAAAAGTATCTTTGGGCGCGTTCTCCGGACCGCAGGCAAGCCCAGAGCAGAAAGCAGGAGCCGAGGAAGTCCAAAGGGCTTGCAGCCAGCGGATAGGCCGGGGCCGAGCCTGATGGGCATCAGGGGAGCTGAACAGTTAGGGTGCATATTAATGATGACATCTGATTAATTCGCATGAGCTCGGGCTGTCTCGTGGATGAGCTGAGAGCAGACCAAGGTACATTTTAATAAGCCTTCAAGTGCAAAGGGAGGTGCCGCAGAGCGCACTGCTGAGCAGACGCTTCGTGGTGAGAGCGTGAATCTGGAAGGAAGGGTCACAGAGCGCAGCAGGGCATAGAGAGTTTGGCTCTGGGAAAAACTTCCTCTAGGCGCAGATTGAGATGTTCCCTGAAAACCTTGACAAGAGGAGGGATGAGACGGCCGGGCCGGGTGCTGGGTGCCAGCTGGGACCAGAAGGCCCCACCGGGCTGGGACACGTACCCCTCACTGCTGTGGGGATGTTGGGCTCCACCCACGAGACAGGTGCACGGCCCCTGGGAGCACCGTCCAGCGCTTCGCCTTCCCCCAGGTCAGGAGCATGCATGAGCCGCAGCTGTGTCTCAAGGCTTGGTTCCAGCAACCAACTTCAGGTACTGGTTAAAACTAAACGTTCCTGGGTCCTACCCCCGGCCCAATGTAGCAGAGCTAAGGCTTCGAGGCCCAGGAATCTGCACTTTCAACCAACTATGAGAAGTCTATGTACTCTCCCCTTTGAGAAATCTTGCCGGCTGAGGACCTGTCCCCATGGTCAACGGTCTCTGGGGGAGAGGCCTGTCTGGTGTCCCTTCGGGAGCTGCCCCCAGGCTGTAGCTGTGGAGGCAGCGGTCAGGGGCTCCCTGTGCCTTGCCTCTTCCAGGGTGAGACGATGGCCCCACGTCCACAGGTGTGCAGCCTGGTGTCACAGGTAACCTGCTGGAGTCGATGCCTCACACACTTCAGGGCAGACAGAGAACAGCATCGCT
>NW_023247827.1:0-2973 GCF_002007445.2 Ailuropoda melanoleuca | reverse complement strand
ATCCCAGGACCCTGGGATCATGACCTTAGCCGAAGGCAGACACTTAACTGACTGAGCCACCCAGGTGCCCCAGACATTATTGAGTTCTTGAGAGCATTTGAGTATTTACTATGTGCCAGGAATTGTACTAGTAGATACTAGGGATACAGAGATGAATAAGAACCAATCTCTGTACTCATCTTTGATAGGGAAGATAGATTTAGTAAATTTGATCTACTAAAGTAGACATTGTAGGTATACTTCTAGACCAAGAATGATAATATGGTGTATAAGGTGTGAGACACAAAAAATGAGTGCCTACCAGTTTGAGGAGTGTGTATGTGTACACGCACATGTCCATGCAGGCTACCTAGAGATAGTATTACTTGAGTTTAACCTCAAAGACATTACTTTATCAAACAGAGGAAGGTGGGGGGCAGTGTTTTAGGCATAGAGAACTTATTGTACATATTAATGGAGATGTGAGAGTGTGTGAATTCAGGCAATATTTCAGCATGATTGAGCATGGATTACCTATGGGAGACTAGAAGCAAAAAAGGGTGGAGGGGCATTGATATCTTTAGGAAGGGAATAAAATGAGCAAGAATATATGTTGGGAGGACAAAGACAAATTTAGGCATATGATGACACCATTGATTTGTATAAACATTTTTAAAATGAGTTGGAAACTAAGTACAGTTAGATAAAACAGGCTTGGGTCTTAGTAATTTTTGAGCAAGTTAACATAGAATCTTGATCTATATTCCTAGTTCTGTGGGTCAGTGAGAGGAAAATACATATTTATTGAGCATTTACTGTGCTTTGGGACTTTGATTCTGGTTCTTCTGAACTCTTCAATAACCTTGCCAATAGACGATTATCTGAGGAAAGCAGACTGAGAGTTTCCAGGAACTACTCAAGGTTACAAGGTTTAGAGAGATGGTAGGACCTGTGGTCCTTCAGCTACGCAGTTATTAATTTACATTTGCCAGATATTTTTCTAATTGACTAGTGAATCTGTTTTATTGTTAAACAGTTGAAGTTGTGTATATTGCAGTGAGATTAATCCAAAACATACCGATGATACATAGAGCAGAGTTAAGGATGGGATTTAATAAAATAATATAGAGATTGGAATATGTGACATTAAAATCTTTCATCATGTGGGCTTCTGTAATGATTTTGTGTATTGTACATTAATAGACTGACCTAAGGATTTAATTGTTAGTTAGCTGTTGGGATTAGAAGGATGTCTGTCTGGATAACTATTGCAAATTGTTATATTTCTGTTGGGTTCTAATTTTTGCTAGTACTCATGTTGAATGTTAAGGTCATATTAGCCTGAAACATTTAAAAATGAGGATATTCCTACTAAATATAGTGACTTTCACATACTTTTTAAAAGGAATTTTAGATATAGAATATTATGATTGATGTCTTCAAGAGGAGAAAAATCATGGTCTTTTTTAAATTAAAAAGTATCTTAAAAATTTAATATCAGATAAGTTTTTATTTTATAGTGTGGGACCCACTATGTTTTCCTTGCATTTATCCGTTAATGAGAATTTTAAGCTTTTTTTTCCTGATGGAGCTTATATCTCTAGTTTGGATGGGGTAGATATGTATTTTTTAATTCCTTTCTTGGAAGTCTGTACAGTTTTTAAATATTTATGAATATGTGAATGGAAAATAAACCACAGTATACAGTGTTGAGTTACAAGGTAGTTTTTTGAGCATCTCATCCAAACCTGTTATTGATGAGGAAACTGAAGGCCAGAGGGCTAAATATGTTGTCACACATTCAGTTAGTATCAGAGATTACAATTTTGGTCTCCTGATAAGGGGAAAACAAATAATGCCAGTAGGTTTTAGTCTATAGTTTGGGGTAATGAATTTTCTCTTTCGGATCCTTTTAGCCTACTTTGAAAATGTCTGCTTAGGCTTATAAGTAACTGTTAAGTAAATTAAGCAGAGACATATTTGATGTCCATATTAAAGAATTACTTTCAGGGTACTTTGGTTAGAAGTTTTCCAAGCAGTCAAGGGCTGAAAATTGGGTCACAGTTTGTGATTTGCTATCCAGACATCTTTTACTCTATTTCCTGTTAAAAAAAAAAAAGTCTAAATATACTATCAAAGGGTAGATTCTATACCATATCGTGCTTCTTGTTCAAAAAGAACTTGAGAAATGCTGGAGGGAAAAAAAAAAAACCCAAGAAAAAACAGGCCATAATATACATACAACGGAATATTATTCAGCCTTTTAAAGAAGTACAATTCTGACACATTTTTGTCCACATAATTTTGAGGAAATTATGCTCAGTGAAATAACCCGATCACAAACAAATACTGTATGATTCTACGTAAATCAGGTATCTAGAATAGTCAAATTCATAGAAAGAGAAGGTAGAATGGTGGTTGCCGGGGGTGGCAGGGGTGGGGAGAAATGAGGAATTTTTTATTGGTGTGTGGTTTCAAATTTGCAAGATGGAAAAGAGAGTGGTTGCACAATGTGAATATACTTAAAAGTACAGAATTGTACACTTAAATATAGTTAAGGTGGTAAATTTTTTGTTATTTATGTTTTACCACAATTAAAAATAAAAAATATTTTTACATAGGCCATAAACTCAGTGTCCAGATAACCAATGTTGCCATTTTTTAAAAAGATTCACATAAGATTTTTTAAAAGGACAAAAACAGTGCCTGCCTTATATAGCATTCCCTCTTCCCAACCCAAAAAGAAAAATTTGTCCATTCTATGAAGATTTATTGCTATTCATTATGTTTTAGATACTGTTGAATAAGTACCAGGGTTACATCAAATAAAAATTTTTGACCTAGAACTTTTATTTTATGGGAAGCGTAGGCTTTAAACATGATAAATATGTAAAATATATAGAATGTTAGCTAATACTAAGGTAGAAAAATAGGGGCGCCTGGGTGGCACAGCGGTTAAGCGTCTGCCTTCAGCTCAGGGCGTGATCCCGGCGT
>NW_023247826.1:0-2972 GCF_002007445.2 Ailuropoda melanoleuca | reverse complement strand
CTTAAAAAAAAAAAAAAAAAAAAGAATCCTAGCATCCCCTGTGCTGCTGGGTGGGTGTCGGCGCCCTGACCTTGGCTGGCACCACAGTGGGGGAGAGTATGGCCCTGGGAACACGGACCTCACTCAGCTTCCCTCACCAGCAAGCCAGACTGGTGACAGCTTCAATGAGGAGTCCACCGGGTCCCCAGACACGCTTCTTCTCCCTACTGTCCCGGGCCGCGGGCTTCCTGGTGGCAGAGCATTGTACGAGCCCAGCAGGAAACTGTGAGGGACAGAGACAGAGCCCAAGACCCTGAGATCTGGGGAAGGGTAGATCAAGGCAGAGAGGTGAGTGCATAGGGACAGCACACCAGACAAGTAGGGGGCTGGGGGCCCGGACTCCTGGGCTCCTGCCTGGCTGGCTCCTCAGGGCTTGGCTCACTCCCTCCTGACCCATAAACACTGTGACCTGCCCTGTAGGGCGTGGCGGGACTGGAGCAGGCCCTTGAAGGCCGGCGTGCTTTGAGCACTGGCCGCAGCTGCTGCCTCAGCCACCTTGCTAATTAATTAATTGCATTAATCACAGTGCCCACCCCCACAGCGGACATCCGGGAGCCGGTCGGGGGTGGGGGGTGAGCACCAGCAGGAGCAGCAGACAGGATGTGGGGCTCTCAGGCTGTGCCCAGGATTTCTGCACCTGCGTCCCTGTCTCCCCCAGTCACCTCTCAGATGGCGGTTATCACTCCCTTCCCCAGGCTGAGATTTCCCTGCCTTTCTGCAGGGGCTCGACCACCCTGAAGGCTTTGTCTATGGGGTCTGGTATTTCTGGGGGTGAGTCTCTAGGTCTGCTCTTCCTGGAGGAGCCATTTGGACAGAAAGAAGCGTTCACATACCGTCTACACGTGCCTCAAATACGTTTCCGGCCACGAGACTCTGGCCTCCCTCTTGCAGGTCCTGTCACTTTGATCTCCTGAGTCTCTCTCTGCATCTGGTTCCTGAGCCCTGAGTCAGGTCCTATGTTGCCTCCACCTCCTAGGGGCTCTGGTCTCTGCCTCCATCTCTCTCAGAGTCTCTGCTTTCCGTGTCTCTCACATTCTCTCTAATAGCTTTATTGGGACGTAATTCCCATAACCATCCAATCCACCCACTGGAAGCGCACAGTTCGGTGACATCGGGATACTCATACACTATATTCATATACTAACTACTCAGGGGCAGTTTATTCACAGACTTGGGTCTCCATCACACTGCAGCCCATCTCAGAACTTCACTAGCCCAGGAAGATCGCCCGCACCCTTAGCTGTTCTCATATTCTCTCTCCTCTACGTCTGACATCTGAGAGCCCAGTCTCCCTGGGTCTGGGTCTCCTCGCTCCCTGCATTGACTCCTGGGCTCTCTATAATCTCTCGGGGTTTCTGGGGTACATCTCTCAGGGTCTCTGACCCTGGGAACCCCCTGCCTTCTAGGTGTCCCCATTTCTGCCCATCTCTCCACATCTCTGACACACTTTCCCTATGCCTGGGCCATTTCCTTGGGTCTCTCTTCTCCTCCCCCTCCTGCTCCGTTTCTCAGCATCGCTGGGACATTAAAAATGTAACAGCGTCCCTGGTGGGGCGGAGGAGCTGGCCGTGCCTAACTCCCTGTCCCTCCTATGTCCACCGCTCCCTGTGGCCCCCACATACTACTGGCCTTGAGGCTCACCTATGCCCTGACCTCCCTGGGTCATGACATCTCCATCACTGATGGCTGGGGGCTTTGGGGCTCCCGGCCTATCACCAAATCTCTAACTCTCTTCTTAGGCGGTTCTTGCCTTTATTCTGGTGTCTGTCCAGCTCCCTCCCCCTCCCCTGCCTTTCTCTGTCCCTTCTCAGTAGTTTTCTGTGCCACCCCTGTGGACTGTAATTCATTCTCCCCATCTCTGGGTTCCATTCTAGTGTTTGTCTCTGACCCCATCCCTAAATTTGTTTCAGATGCATGCTCCATGGGCTTCTGTCCCCATCCCTGTATCTCTATCCTCTCCATGTATCCCTCCCCCTTCCCCTCCCCCCTCCCTGCTCCCTCCAGTGAGCAGACCCACCCCTCTTCGCTGCCCAGTCCCCTTCCCTAACAAGAAGAGACAGCAGGGCCGCCGTCCCCTCTTTTCCCATCCCCCTCCAATACCGTGGGGCTGCCTGGCTGACAAGGATGAGCAGTGAAAGCTGGGGAGGATCCAGCTGGAGGCCCAGGCGGTGCACC
This sequence comes from Ailuropoda melanoleuca, assembly GCF_002007445.2. Lineage (NCBI taxonomy): Eukaryota > Metazoa > Chordata > Mammalia > Carnivora > Ursidae > Ailuropoda > Ailuropoda melanoleuca. The sequence goes on along the minus strand of NW_023247826.1, from coordinate 758 downwards.
CTCTGTCTGAGGAGGCCAAGGAGGGGGAAGGCTGAGGAGCTAGAGACAGGTAAAGAGAGGTGGATGGAAAGGAAAGGGAGAAAGAGCTCTGTGAGAGATGAGAGCCAGAGGAGCAGAGAGAGGTGAGAAATGAAGAGGGGAAAGATGGGGGGGGCAGGGAGAGAGGGAGGGAGGCAGAGAGAAAAGCAGGGAGCGTAGGTGCAAGGATGAGGGGTCAGGAAAGGCGAAGGCCCCCTACCCAGGTGCTAAGAGCTTTCATATGGGATTAGCGGGAGCGCTGAATCCTCCCAATGGCCCTGCAGGGAAGGAGTTACTATCTCAGTTTTACAAAGGAGGAAATGGAGGCTCAGAGGCACCCAGTGGAGCAGAGCCAAGAAAGGCCCTGAAGTCTGCAGTCCGGCTTCCTGGGGACTGGCTGTGGACCCCAAGAAAGAGGCTTGCCCTTCTTGAAACCTCTGTGTCCCCATCTGCAAAATGGGAACAGGAATAGGATGGGTCTCCCAGGGAGATCTAGAAGCCTCCATGGCATCGCGCATCGCGTCAAAGCCTGGCTCAAGGTCAGGTGGGTTCTGAGCACTTCCCCAGGAGCGGCAGGTTGTGACCTCATCTCCCTATCTCTGACACCAAGGGAGAGGCAGTGCCCAGCTCTGAGTGAAGGCTGGGATACAACTCAGAGACATGCTGGGAAAAATAAGGTCAGAGAGGTAACCAGGGCTCCCCCAAGACGCCCTCCCCCCACCCTCCCCAGCCCCCGCCTA
>NW_023247825.1:0-2679 GCF_002007445.2 Ailuropoda melanoleuca | reverse complement strand
TTTTTTTTTTTTTGGTATGTATGTATGTATGTATGTATTATTATTATTATGTTAGTTACCATACAGTACACCCTTAGTTTTTGATGTGTTCCATGATTCATTGATGCCATTCCTTTTGCCTGAACTGCTCTCCACCCCTGCACCCTGCCTGCTGCTCCATCTGTGGCAGTTTCCTTTTACTGTTGTAACAAATTACCACAAACTTGGTGGCTTAAAAATGACGCAATTCTATTATCTTACTCTTTTGGAAATCAGAAGTCTGAAATGAGTCTTATGAGGCTAAAACCAAGGTGTTGGCAGAGCTGTACACCTTCTGGAGGTTCTAGGAAAGAATCTGTTCTTTGCTGTCTCTAGCTTCTTGAGGTTTCTCTTATTTTTTGGCTGATGGCCATGTCACTCCAAGCCCTGCTCCTGTTGTCACATCTTCCCTGCCTCAGACACTCCTGTTTCCCCTTTATATAGAGATGCTTATAATTACTTTGAGTTCACCTGGATAATCTGTAATCTTTCCATCTTCCTTGAAATTTTTTTAAAGATTGTATTTATTTATTTGAGAGAGAGCATGAAAGAGAGAGTACGAGCAGGGGAGGGGCAGAGGGTGAGGGAGAAGCAAACCCCCCACTGAGCAGGGAGCCCAACACAGGGCTGGATCCAAGGACCCCAGGATCATGTACTGAGCCAAAGGCAGATGCTTGACTGACTGAGCCACCCAGGTGACCCTCCTCTTCCCTGAATTTAATCACATCTGCAAAGTCCTTATCACTAGTAAGGTAACATATTAATAGGTTTAGGATGTGGGCATCTTTGGGGGGGGGCATTATTCTGCCTACCAAACCAGAAGCTTTAGTTCATCTCTTAAAACTCAGCTCAGATAACGCTTTTTTTTCTGAAGCATCCTCTGTTAATTCTTCCACTCAGAGCCAGTCACTGTTTATTTTGTGTCCTATACATGTTACCATCACTGCATGGATTAACTTGTATTGCATATATTAATTTTTTGAACACGTCTATCTCCCTACTATACTTTGAGCTCTTGAAGGAGAAGCTTATTTATCTTTGTATCTTTAGTTCCTAGCACAGTGCATGACATAAAGTAAATACGAGCTATGTTTATTTTTAAAAAGTGAATGTGCTAGGCATTGTGATGACCTGCTCCTACTTCCCTTCAAGTCACATGGACTTCCTAACCCCTCTTGATCATGCCATTCCTTTCCCATCCTCAACCATCTGTAATGCTCTTCTTTCAACTATTCTGTTTTATGAATCCTTATTCATTCTTCAAGGCACAAAGTAAAAAAGAAAAAAATTTCCTGTGTGATGTCTTTTGCGATCTCTACAAGACAGAATTAATCACCTCCTCAGTTGGAATGCTTAAATATTTTGTAAATATCTCTATTTCATGTCTCAAATTGTGTTTCACTTGGTTATATACATGTCTGTTCCTCCACAAGAGTATGCAAGGACCATATCCTGTTTATACCAGTATTAGACACATAACAAGGGCTCAAATGTTTAACTTAAATTGAAGCATGGAGGGGATGGGCATAGAAGGCAATAGAAAGGAACCAAAGATAAAGGATGCTCTTGAGTAGAGGGAAGGAGGGAGGAGAAGAGTGAGAAGACACTTGTAAAGCATGTTCAGAAGACTCAAGGAAGCAGAGTGTGATGAAGACCAGAGTCAGAATGACTGACCTCTAATTAAAGAAGAGAGTGTGAGCAACAGTACCAAATGCCACTGAGATGCTGACCTGGGAAATCAATGAGAAAGGTTATTGGACTTGACCTTTAATAGATCCTAAGGGCTTTAGGAAGCACAGCTTTGAGAGCGCTTAGTCAGGGCCCTGGATCTGTTCCTGATTTTAGGTCAGGAGAGGAAGGATCTCCAGAAGATAAATGACTTGAGGAAAAGGAAAATCAGACTTATCCGATCACCCTGATGAATGCCTGAGGACATAAACCCCTTAGCACAGTTCCAGGTCAGGTTGAAAGGCTTGGTTCTTTCATCTGATACAGAGGGATCAAAATACTGGGAGATGTGGGTGGTTCTCAAGGAATACAGGGACCAACTTGACATGTTCCCCTATGATAATCAGAGATTTTCATCAATGGGGCACATTCAGCTTGGCAGTCTAAGGGCACTTTAGAATTAAAGGCAAATGTGTAGTCTGGCTACAGACCTGAGAGGAACTTCCCTTCCATGGAGCTTTTCTGGATATTGGGATTTCTCTGTATGAGGCATTCTCTGACCCAGTGTACCAATAGTCTCCTGCCTCTGCCTGCCTTGAACCATGTTCTCCTGTTTTCCACCGAAACTGCCTTTTGCAACCTATGTCTTATTTGGCTAAACTTTATGGCCAGCTGTCTGTCCTGACCCATGCTAAGCTTAATCTAGACACACTCCTATGTCTGCCATCTTCCTGGATTTTCTTCCCAAATTGATTTCATCTAGCATTTAGTTCTGTGATCTGCTTCTGTTGTGTCCCAAATCAAACTACTCTGGTCTGACAGGTCATGCAGTCTCAACAGGAGTAAGAATGGTTCTTAGGGATGAAAAGCAACTTAATTTTTTAATGTATAAAGTACAGATATAAACACAGAACATCAACTCATAAAACAATTTGTCTGTGGTATTAAAATGTCATGTGGGAGAGCGATTTAAAAATGTCTGAAAAGACTCTT
>NW_023247824.1:0-2971 GCF_002007445.2 Ailuropoda melanoleuca | reverse complement strand
GGGGCGCCTGGGTGGCTCAGTCATTAAGTGTCTGCCTTCGGCTCAGGGCGTGATCCCGGCGTTCTGGGATCAAGCCCCACATCAGACTCCTCGGCTGGGAGCCTGCTTCTTCCTCTCCCACTGCCCCTGCTTGTGTTCCCTCTCTCGCTGGTTGTCTGCCAAATAAATAAATAGACTCTTTAAAAAAAAAAAAGTCAAATAAATTATAAGACAGGTAGATGATTAAAAGGTCCCATTGCTTTTTTTCCTTCCTATACCAGTTCTTTTCATCTAAGGTAGTAAATATAAGATAGTAAAAATAAGTTTATTTCCCTTGCCCAAAAGACCAAAGATGCACATAAAATAACCAATGTCAAGATTCATTCTCATAATGAATTCCAGTGTGTGATATTCCTAGGGTAACAATTTTACTCCTTTCAAGGCTTATTGCTAGGTATAACTCAACTCCTGAACTTGATATCACCTTGTTTATTTTTCTTTAAATCAAATTGTTTCCTGTTGTTTTCACTGCCATTTTCTATGCCTGTCATTCTAGAAATAAACACAACATCTGACTTACTGTGGGTTTCTTCGCTGGCATTCCCTCTTCTCTACATTTCCAGCCAAGTCTTACTGAGATACACTGGACACACATTCAGTGGTGATGGAGATACTAAAATAACAATGTTGCGGAGCTAACCTACATGCTCGAGCCCCTGACCCATCGACTGGTGGTAAGTCTACAACAAACACTAATGCAACTTGCCCAGATATAAATGTCTGACGTCACACAGTTTGAGACAGAAAGGGAGATGATCTATTCTAAGACTCTTAACTATGTGTCTGTGGAAAGAATTTTAACCATGAAGACAAAATATCCCACTATGGATTCTCTCTTATTGCTCCTCTCTCACTCCCGCCACTGCTCACAAAACCCCTACAATGCAACACCGTCACGCTCGATGACTCTCCTTTGGGTATCATCTGATGCCTTGCTGACATAAACATGATTCCTCATGCCACAAAAGTCATTACAATCCACTCTTTGTTTGCAACATTTAAAATAAATATGTCTTCAGATTACAAAAAGCTCAGGAGGATAAAGGAGACACTATCCCAAGAGAGCACATTTTCTTAATCCCGGTCTTTTTCCTCTTATGCCTGGTCACTATATAATAAGTTGTACCAGTAACTGATGACAAGTTAAAAATAAAACTTAACCTTAAAACACCTTTAATAATACATCACAGATGGAAATGAGGTAATTTTATTAAATAAGTTACTCAACTGTATTACATAAACATCAGAAATGATCTGCTCGAAATGTTTATCTTGTGTTTTTCAACAAAAAAATTCCAGTGTATTTAAAAGAAAGAGTAATTTTCTCACATCAAACATAGTAACACTTCATTTGTCCTCTGTCTTCAGAGAAGAATGCATTCCACAAAAGTAAATCTTCCAAATAGTTTATCCACTTCAATCCCCAAACTCACTTTACTTAAACCATTTTGGACAGAAAATGCTCTCAACTGTGGCCGGTATTCTCCACCAATGCAGACACTCAAAAGTGTTTGTGAATCTAACACAAGCACCTGTTAGTAGCTAAGGTCTATCCCAGGGAATATGCATTAGGTTACAGTGGTATCTTTAAGAGAGCAAGAGCCTCAGGGCCATTAACAAAGGTAGAGCAATTCACGCCTCCTCCTCCAAAGGGCCCCACTGAGGACAAGTTCCTGTATCTCCATTTGCAGAGTTTTCCTGTCCCTTATCCTTTGTCCCTTATCCTTGGTCCCTGTTCTTTGTCCCTTTTCCTATCGCTCATCCACCCACCATTTCTAGGATGTCCTTCACTCATCTTCTAAATCACTGCTTCTGAACCGTAGCTGATACATCCAATAACCGTGCTGATAATAACTGATCAAAAGCAGGAATAGAGAATTGGGGTGAGAGGCTCCATTTAAAAAGGTACATCAGCCTCAGCGCACAGTGTGGGTTTAAGTTTAGCCTCACAGAGATTATTTCCAATCATGTCCTTGTTCATTATTATATCAGATGGTTGGTTTTCGGAGATAACCACCGACAAATAAATCATTACTCCACAGCAATTTTTCTCATCACACCTTCTTGTCCAATACCACTATCACTTATGAAATGTCACCATTAATAAGCAAAACCCATAATAGGGTCTGACTTACCCGAGGCACGCCTTGTGAATCGGTTTATTACTGGAGCTAAAAGAAAAAAGGCAGAATAATATGATTACACATCATTATACATATTACTAAGTTAAATAGAAGAAAAATATGAATGAATAAGCAATGCAAGAGGAAATATCACAAAAAAAAGATTAAAAGCTTAAATTCACTAGTAGCCAAGAAGTAGAAATTAAAATCAATATTTCGCCTGGTAAATTAGTCCCCCACAAAACATTTGAAATTAAAAAAAAAAATCCCAACTTCTGTATGGCTGAAATTACTTAACTGGGGATGGATACGTAAATCTATATAATGTCTTTGGAAACAATGTGGCAATCACATCGAGGGCCATACAAGGTTCTTGTGTCCTCTAACACAGTAACTCTACTTTTAGAGATTTATCCTACAGAAATACTACTAGAGAAGGAAAAATCAATGTCTTGTAAAAGGGGATTTCAAAATGCAGCAAGCAACCCTAGCTAACAGAGTTTCTTAACATGGGATCGGGAGGCCATGAAGGAAATGGAATTTATTCACATCCTCACTGGAAAAAGCACACACTTTTTTTAAAAAACCCTTCAGCTAGCTGCAGGCTCTCAGCTGGGACTTGACCTCCTTCTCCTCAAGATACCTGAATCAACCTCACTCTTCACTTCAAAAGGCCCCAAAGCAGATTAACAAGCTTCAACCCCTCATTTGCATATTAACCCAACCCATCCCAGCTAACTTCTTTTTTTTTTTATTTAATGATTTTTTTTATTATATTATGTTAATCACCATACAGTACATCCCCGGAT
>NW_023247823.1:0-2970 GCF_002007445.2 Ailuropoda melanoleuca | reverse complement strand
TCTCTCTCTCTCTCTCTTTCTTTCTTTCTTTTTTTGATTTGCCATTAAAATTGTCACCTTCAGGGGCTTAAGCAACCTTGGTTCTACTCCCACGTCACTAGTATTAAAATTTTTTAAATGAAATACCACATCATCAAATGTCTTCTATGTTGCGAAGAAAATCCTAAGAATTTGGTCATTCTTGATGTGCTTCTGTCTAGGACTTCTTCAATGAAGAGCAGGCTTGTTGAAGTTATTACATCCTGCATATCCTTAAATGCTTTTGGTTCATATTTAAGTGCATTGCATGAGTTGGGAACAAAAACAAGAGGGATTGAGGAGAGTAGCGTGCATTATCATCTGAAGTAGGGGTTTCGGAGACTTCATGCAGTGGTTACAAGGATTTACTCCATATAGTGGGCTATTCTCATTCTTCCCTAATAAATAGATTGCAGTGCCTTCCCGTGGTGCTGAACAACTTGGAGTGGACGTCCTCATAGTATCACTGAGCTTGAATCTACTGAAGAAGAGTGCGTGCGTTCTTTCAGGATATCATGTATTTTAAAGACCTGCCTGTTGTTTGGAAGACTAGAGGAGAGGGAAGGATGGGGAAGACTTTAATTATTAGGGTCCATCTTCTGGCTCTTACTCACTTTTGCTTTATTCTATCTTAATCCAACCATTTTTGAAATGAGAGAATTATTTTTGGGTATTTTGGAGCACATATTTGTATGTTATGTGCATTAGTTTCAAGGGAAGGCCTGTGGTTTTCAGTAGATAACAGAGGTCTCAGATCCCCATCCCTCCCTCTCCCCAGCTCCTCACTGGGGTAAGAACCACTGCGCTGGGCTCTCTTCTTTCATTCCAAACCCAGGTGGTTGTGATGCCATGTAGTCTACAGATCTACAGAGACTTTTGACATATAAAATTATTTCTCAGAAAACCGACGTGGATTAGCCAGACAGGTTTTTCAGGAGAGTGTGTTATGGTAGACCTATGTTTAAAGAAAAGTAGAAGGTGGTTCTTTTGTGTTTATGAAGTGCCTTCATTACTATTTTCCTCAGAGTCTTGTCTCACTTTGCACATATTGTTCTTCATTTTTCTTCATATCTTGTCATTTGTTTTAACTAATTTACCTTATTATCTTATCTCTTTTTATCCAGTTACTTATCTTTTCCAACCATTAAATAAGAGTTTTGACACTATGGTCTGGCTCTTTAGAGTTCTCCTGCAGCACCCAAGAATGGCATTTTATCAACAGCGAATGCTTAATAAATGTCATGAACTGACTGGCTCATTGTAGAAGTGGCAGTCCATGGAAAACTTTCTGTGGAGATTTGCTGGTTTTTAATGGCTTCCACCTCTTGTTTTAACTGATCGGTATGATTTGAGGAATATAACTGTTACTTTATGATTCTTAGTCACTATGTGAATATAATTTAACTACCAATTTACTTGAAAAGTCTTCTCCAATTCCTTTAAGGGAGTAATCAAAGCTGTGATCCCATTTATTCAACCCATTCTGTTTTTGAATCTTGCAATGGAACCTTTTTCTTTTCTTTTTTTCTCTTTTTTATTTTTACAGCAAGGGAGATAAACCTGCAGGATATCAAGGAGGATTTGGAATCGGATCCAGAGGAGAACAGCACCCTTTTTATGGGCATCCTCATCAAGGGACTGGCCAAACTGAAGAAGATTCCAGAGACCGTTAAGGCCATCAAAGAACGCCTGGAGCAGGAGCTACAGCAAATTGTGAAGAGGTCTACAACCCAGGTGGCAGACAGTGGCTATCAGAGAGGAGAGAACCTCACTGTGGAGAACCAGCCAAGGTAAATGGGTGTGCAGTTTGTTGTTTTGAGAATTCTGCCTCTGCTAGGATGGGGGATAAGTGAAAAACTTCTGTTGATGTTATTTCTTGAACTCAGGCTACTAGAGCCCATACAAACTCAGATTGGTGAAAATAGGTGAATAGGCATAATTCAGCTGGTTTTTGATGCAATTGAGAAGTTTTAAAGCGTATTGTTCATACTCTAATGGAAAGAATGTAGTTATTGATTATTAAGTACTAAGCATAATTCAAGGCATTTATGTATATTATCTCATTTAATTCTCACCACCACTTTATGAGCTACTTATTAATATCTACATTTTACAGTTAGGGAAACTGGGGCTCAGAAACTAATAATTAGTTCAAGGTCACAGAACAAGTGGCTAGCCTTGGAGTTGAATGCATCTCTATGGTTTTGCCTCTGTCCTGTGCTTTCTTCTTTAATGTGTGGTGATATTTGCTAATAAGGCAGGTAGGTTTCAGGAGTTCCTGTATCTACTTAAAATAGCTAATAGGATTTGGATTTCATAATCCTTGTTTCATGGGAAACTGAAGTTGTACTACAGTCCTAACTCTGTCTTGACTCATACACTGAGAGATCATGTCTGCCAAACCAGAGTTCAGGGCATAATAGACTAATACCACTTGACTGTGGGACAAGATATTTGAAATTGAGGCTTTTCTAGAAAATCCAAGGTATACTCTACACAGGTCTCTGTTCCCTCCCACCCCCTTCTCTGCTGCTACGCACCCCGCCTCCCTGCCCCAACCCTCCATGCTTACCAGGGCAGGGATTTGTCACAGTTGGGGGGGGGTGGGAAGAGACCAGTGAAAACTATAATTTCATGTGAGAGCAGAGGGCAAAGTAGAGCAGGTCTTCTCAGTTGCTCAAATAATGTAAGTTCCTAGGAGGTACCAGACAGTATGTAGAACGGATCATAATCTCGTGGACCTGTTGTTAAGGAAATTCTACTGTTTGTACATAGGACTTAAGAATTTTTTTTGTTTTGTTTTGTTTTTTGTTTTAAAGCAAATTACTAAGGAGAAAGAATAGCTGACTTAGATTAGAATTCCTCAGACTTCAAATGTTTTGGAAAAATTAATGTGTTCTATTTATATTTTCTATATTCTTTGATATATCTAATAACATTTTTTCTTTTTAA
>NW_023247822.1:0-522 GCF_002007445.2 Ailuropoda melanoleuca | reverse complement strand
TATCTACTTCAAAGCATGGTAATAAGAATTAAATGCACAAAAGTATGTGAAATAATGGCACGTGGGAGACATGTTCATTCCCTTTTCCTTACATTCCTAGCTCGNATTCCTAGCTCACTTTAGTCCTAGCTTCCTTACATCCAGGCCTTTAGGGAAACCTTTTTTCCCCTCATCATTCAGGGTCAGTCAATAAAATAGGTCTTTACTGAACATTGATTTTGTGCCAGATCTTGTGTTGAGAGCCAGGGACAAAGGAAGACCAAATCTAATTGTGGAAAAAGACATACTAATCAGAGTTTCAATCCCTTGCATGCGCATAGTCTATAACAGTTCACAAATTTCAAAACAACCTTGTGAGTGGGGTGGGGCAAGGCAGGAGTTATTTGTAATTTACAGATAGGAAAACCTAGACTCGGAGAAGGGCATAAGCCAGAGCTCTATCCCTTATGCCCCCTTGTCTCGCTCTCAGTTGGAACAGTGACCGAACACACTATAACACTTCTAACTCAGGTAGAGCAAGCC
>NW_023247821.1:0-2970 GCF_002007445.2 Ailuropoda melanoleuca | reverse complement strand
CATAACGCCAGGATCACGCCCTGAGCTGAAGGCAGACGCTTAACCGCTGTGCCACCCAGGCGCCCCCATGTGATTCCAATTTCTAGCACCATTCTTCTACAAAAATCTCAATGTGACCTTTGGCAATTCCCTTAATGCTTTTAGGCCTCTGTTTTCTTATTTCTAAATTCAAGATATTTGGGTTATATGCTGCCTTGTGTACTTTTTAGCTATAACATTTGATATATGGATTCTATTTTTTAAGTTATATAGAATGAGTTTTTGATCTAAGCATCTATGAACTGATATAAATTTAGTGTCAAATGACCCCCATGACAGGTGGATTTTCCCTAAATCCCATTATAACCTAGAAAATTTGGTATTAAAAGCAACTTCCTTCCTGATAATCTTATAAGTACTTAAGTGTCATAAATTCAAGACCCAGTCAGTGGACCAAGGATGATGTCTGCCAAGAATGATGGCAAAGCAGAGCTTTAGAAGAGTGTAAGATTAAAGCTTAGAGCTAGAAGAATGTCCGCGGTGATGGATGAATTTCTCCTATTTAGCCTATAATAAAATCAAACTCTTTTTTCAATGCCTAGACAAAACGCTACTCACCACATAAAACCCTCTCAGTTGCCCCTCCCCCACCCAGTTTCTCATTATTTCCCTACCACTTTGTTCCTTGTCCCTTTGATGTGGCCGCCTTCTACAATTAACTATTTATGTGTTAATCCCCCCCCACTCTTCTGCAAATTTCTTGAGCCTGACATATTTCTCTTTCACTGTTTTGTTTATTCTTCCTCTCTACCTTTTCTCACTAGTCCTCCATCCCCACTCCCAGACCATGTGGTCTAAATATAGAACAAAATCAATATTTACTTGTCAAATTGAACATATTTCAATTAACAAATATAAATATATATGAAGAGCATCAAAAATCATTGAATTTAAAGAGTTTCTTGATTCAAATGATCAAACTGACCAGTCGTCTTAGTGTTCTATAGAGGCAGTCTCTAAGTATCGGCCTCAAGACTCAAAATAAACATCTCCCACTAATTATAAGAATCAACTTCGCAATTGCCGTTGATTAATGATTACTGATGTGTATTTTCCGCTCTTTGTTCTCACTATGATTGTAGACAGATAAGTATCCTTCAATCCCTGGCAGACAAATGGTAAGATTTACATGACTCAGAGTTTCTTGAAGTCAGGGATGATATCCTGTCCAGCTTTGTGCTTCTAGCACCAAGTGTGGCATCTGGCACTAGGTATGTGCTTTCTCAATGCTGACTGAAGGGAACAGTTCCAGTCTATAATCAAGGTTAGGATTGGGTGGAGAAATGTATAGCGAGATTAGCTTTTTCTTGGATTAATTCAAAAGAGAAGAGACTTCCAAGAAAATAGGTAAGGGATCACAGCTTTCTATGAAGCCCATAGGTTTTTTTGTTTTTTTGTTTGTTTGTTTGTTTTAATATTTTCAGACAAATTAGTCTCTAGTCTCAGTTCAACAATTACATTTCTTTTTAATCAACTCGCATCAGGGGAGTGTGAAGCGGAGGGGATAAAGAGGTGTTAAAAAATGAAATTGAACTGAGAAAATTTGAAGATCTAATTGCCTTTAGTCACTGATTCATGAATTGGGCAGTATCCTGTCTAACAAATAGAAAGGAGCTCTGAGGAGCTGTATAAAATGGAAGATTTTATAGGCAGAAGGAGGAGGGGCAAGGAAGTTTCTAGCAAAGAGTGCATTGTTTTAGGCAAGGTCACTTTCCTTTGGGGAAAGGTGGGATCTATCAGGCAGGTTACCTCACTAGTGTTGACCAGTTAAATCCAGAATGGTTAAAGGTCACATTCCTGGAGATAGGGAAACAGTAATTAGGTTAGGTATTAAGTCTTGGTTTGCTGACATGGGGTGTAGCACAAGTGACTCCATTTTGGTCCTGTTGTTTCCTTTTTTTTTTTTTTAAACAAAGGGAATCATATTAATGTTCTAGTTTGAATCATCTACTTGACTAAGGTTTTTGTCTTATTTTCAGATTTATCTGGGGTTCTGGTGAAAATAAAGCTTATAGTTATTTTTTTCTTTTCTAACATGTGATTATGATATTTTTTCCAGCTAATGATCTGATAAAAGATTACCAGAAGTTTCTCTTAGTAAATACTGGCCAGTTTACAGTATTCTTTCTTAAGAGTTCCCACTAGGTACCAATAAAGCAAGTGAAGAAGTAGCATTAGTTCTCATATTGCTGTAGAAGATGATTAACTACAAGTTGCCTCAGTAAAGTCTGAACAATCCTTTGTTGCTGGAGTTAAGACTTTGGGTAAACTCGGTAGTAATAAATGTTGATTAATTCATTTTCTTGCTGCCAGTCCTCCAGGTCCAAGGCCATGTATAGATAGGATGTTTATCTGTCCAGCAGGGTTTCTACCAGTCTCTTCCTTTTCTATAAAATGAATATCAACTGTACCATCCATCTAAATAATGTCTAAATTACAGGAGGCCTCCCTCAGCATGTAAGGGGGCATGGAAACCAGAGACTGGTACTGCTGGCTATATATTGGTCAAATGCCTAATGTAGAGCAATGATGTCTGTGATAATCTTGGAGATATTCAATGTGTTAATTGCTGAGAGTTTCCTATTGTGGGATCTATATAGAAGAATATAGAGACTGTTATGTAGAATATTATTCCCTTTAAATTCTAAATGAGAATGTAGAAAAATATTCCCTCTAAATGCTCTAAGAATAGAGGGGACTTTGGGGTCAGATAAATGGAGGAAAACCTACATGATATGTGCTTCTCTGGAACATTCTGCAAGTAGTGGGGGAGGGGCAGAGGGAGAGAATTTTAAGTGGGCTCCATGCTGAGTACTGAGCCTTTCTCAGGGCTTGGTCTCACGACCCTGAGATCATGACCTGAGCCAAAATCAAAGTTGAATGCCTAACTGACTGAGCCACCCAGGCACCCCACTGTCTGGGACATTCTTT
>NW_023247820.1:0-2968 GCF_002007445.2 Ailuropoda melanoleuca | reverse complement strand
TAAATAAATAAACAAATAAAATCTTTAAAAATGAATTTAGGGTGCCTGGGTGGCTCAGTTGGTTAAGCGTTTGCCTTTGGCTCAGGTCATGATGCCACAGTCTTGGGATCGAGCCCCACATCAGGCTCCCTACTCAGCGGGGAGTCTGCTTCTCCCTCTCCCTTTGCCCCTCCCCTGCTCATCCTCTCTCTCTCTCTCTCTTTAATAAATAAAATCTTTTAAAATAATAAATAAAAATTTAAAAAATAAAATAAAATCTTAAGAAAAAAACTTCAATAATGAATCATTGAGCACTACATCAAAAACTAATGATGTGCTGTATGGTGACTAACGTAACACAATAAAAAAAGAAGGAAAAAACCTTCAGAAAACCAAAAGGAAAGAGAAATTCTCAAAAGCAGCCAGATGAGAAAAAAAAAGTCATATTATCTTTAAAAATAAAAGGCAACAATAAAACCAACAGCTGAGTTCTCAATAAAAACAACAGAAGAGCTGAGAGAAAATAAATGCCACTTAGAATGTTTTATTCTATGGAAATATCCTTCTAAACTGAAAAAAATAAAGACACTTTGAGATACACAACAACTGAGAATTTGCCACCAATCAGTGATGGGCTAGTAAATATTTAACAATTGGATTAAAAAAACATAAGGCACTAATTTGTAGTTGCCAATTTCTGTGATGTAAGTATTGCCACCACAGCTGAGTTTAAGCTACAAATGTGATACCACTGAATGGAGAGTGAGAAAGAAATGCACCCAATCAGCTCCTCAGGAACACACCACTGTCACCAACAGAACAAAAAAAAAAAAGGAACTCTAGGAAGAAGAAAAATTCTCCCATACTGAAATTCGGAAATGCAAGAAAGAGTGGAAATCAACCGAAAGAATAAATACATGAGTAATCATAAGTGAATATTCATGGTAGAAAACAACAGTGGCATGTGGTATCAAAAACAGAGGCAGAATTAAAATGAAAGAGTAACAAAACAAGAAGTGGTATAAATTGAGTCAATGTTTTCTTTAAGATTTTATTTATTTATTTGAGAGAGACAGATAGTGACAGAGATAGCAAGAGGGAGCACAAGCAGGGAGGAGAGGAAGAAGCAGGCTCCCGTTGATCAAGAAGCCAGAGGTGGGGCTCAATCTCAGGACCCTGAGATCATGACCTGAGCCAAAGGCAGGCGCTTAATTGACTGAGCCACCCAGGCACCCCAAGTCAATGTTTTCTAAGGCCTCATTTACATTAGTCTTTAATAAGTCAAAGAGACAGAACCACACATGTATGACCAATCAATTTATTACAAAGAGAACACTGCAATAGGGAAAGAATGGCCTTTTCAATAAACAGTGGATTCCCAACATTATAAAAAAGAAAGAAAAAGAATATTGACCCCTACCTCACATCATACACAAAAAATCAACTCCAGATCCCCCACCTATCTAAACACAATAGGTAAAACAATCAATCTTCTAGAAGCTAACACGGGAGACTATCTGCATGATTGTTTTCTTAAACTAGGACCCAAAAAGCACAAAAGAGCAACATAAAGGAAAAGACTGATAAACTGGACTTCATTTATAATTAATAACTTCTGCTTATCAAAAAACACAAGAGAATAAAAAGGTAATCCATAGATGGTGAGAAGGTATGTCAAATACACATTCTTGATAAAGGATTTGTTTCCAAAATATATAATCCATTTTGTCAAAAGCTGGGGTATAAACACCTAGGTTTCTAGGAAGAACAGATGAAGGAGACCCCAGGAGCGTGGGTTACAGTGGGACAGTGATGATGCAAGCATGCTTTACACACCATCTCATTTAATCTCCACAATAATCCTTTGAAGCAAACTCCAATGTTTATCCCCATTCTACAGTTTTGGCACAATCCTAGTCTCCAACACACACCCAAGTGCCACCACCTTGCATGGAAAAGGGGGACTGAACTATTTGGTTAGACACAAGCTGTAATCAATCATCGCCCATCTGTGATGCATTAGCAAGGAGGTGAATATATCATCACAGGTCTACCTGGGATCAGCCAACACAGGGTCAAAGCCCAAGATGAAATATTTTGACTATGTAGCTTTCTGAGGGCTCCCTGGACAAGAGTTTGGGATTCAGGCCAAAAGGAGATTAAGCCAAGAGCCAAGTCCTCCCCAACATCAGAAGTCAGGGGACACTGCCATTAGAAAAGAGGTTTTTTGCAGAGAAACTTTATATAGTTTGGAAGATATGCCAGAATCTGGGAGCTGTCACATCTATCATGTTCCATAAAGTGTGGTCTCATGTGGCCAGGAGTACTACCGTGGAGAAGGGCAGTCCAGTGTCAGCCCACGAGGCTCCACAGCTTGTCAGTGGTGTGACTCTAGACAAATCACTTAGCCATTCTAAGCCTTACTTCCCTTATCTGTACAATGGAGGTGGTAACGGCCCTCCATTAGGGAGGACTCCACAGGGGAATCCACAGGGAGACCAGGCATAGACTATGAGCTCAGTATACTGAGGGGTTTGGCTCTCTTTCCTCCCAAATATTAAAGAACTAGGGAAGCAATGAGCTACCAGGGGAGCCTTGTGCAGCAGGGAAAAGCAGGGTCTCAGACGGGAAGGGGAACACTGCTGGTTGGGTGAGACACCCATGTGACTTCCCAAAAGTATCCTCAGAACTGCACTCCTGAACTTGGGCAATGGCCCACCAACACAACCCACACTTTCAATGTGGAAGGAGCAGAGGCTTAGGGGGCTCCAACTGACTTCAGGCATCAGCTCTCACTTCCCCTCCTTGGAGTCTTGGGTTCCTCACCCACATTCTATTTAATGCATGGAGGTATTTTAAGATGGCAAAACATGTAAAATGCTGTACATTTCCTGGTTGCTCAGCAAGTGTCTGCACACTTCTCTGTGTCAGCAGGAATACTGGGAGGCTGCTCACATTTGCAGAATGGAGAAAACTGTGAATTCTTACC
>NW_023247819.1:0-2966 GCF_002007445.2 Ailuropoda melanoleuca | reverse complement strand
GGGGGTGGGCGCGTGGCGGGGAGCGCCCGGCGGAGGGCCGCTGGGAGGGGGCACGACGTCTTGCACACACAAGCCGCGTGACACTTTGTGGAAGAAAAATGGGTGGCGGGGTGGGCGGGCTGTAAAGGAAGAAGGGGAAGCCAGGAGATTAGAAACTCCTTTTGGTGCAGATGGTAAGAGGTCAGACTATAGCGCCGGAGGAACCCCAGGCCGATCCCCGGGGAGGTTTCCTGTCGCCTTCCTCGAGCCTGGTACTTTCCTAAAATGTGTTTGACGCCGCGCCCCCGGCCTCCGGGAGCTGACGGCCCCCAGTGTCGGGTTTGAGTCATGCCTCTGAGTCACCTAGTCTGGCCACCACTTTACTTGGTTTAAAACAAGTTCGGATTTCCTTAGCTACTCTCTTCTAGCATTGGTGGTTTTCTTTCTGATCTACCCGCTGGCCTCGCGAGTGGAATAGGGAAAAAAAATACTGCTATCTGCGTTCTTGCATTGTTGCCCCGTATAGATTCCGCCCCCCGTCCAAGGACACAATTTAAAAATTTCTTTCCCCTAATCTCTTCCTAGCCTTTTGAAGTAATTCCTATATATGACTTTCTGTTCTTGTATTTTGTTTTCCTTTACTCCCACTAAGAAGAGTTACAATAATGGCTTTTCTTTCCTTCACTTTCCATGTGTTTGCTGAAATATTCGTTCCATTTTAGGTATTGTTTCATCAGATGTTTTAGATACGACTGTTTTAAGTGTATCCTTCTTTTGAATTATTTATTTGTCCAGTGAATTCCTGGTTACATTCTTCAGTCAGGCATATTTCATTCAGATTGCCCTGGTGTGGTTTCTTTACCAGCCCAGCCTGGCATTTTCTAGGAGCTGGGGGATTGGTGATATCACAGACCCGCAAATGCGGAATTGAATTGAGTTTTGATTTTTGGAGGACAGTGAGCCCTCTAACAGAGGCTCATGTTCTGCTTGTTATGTAGTGGACAAGAAATCAAGTTTTCGAGTTGTTTTCAATGTTTTTAGTTATGTGTGATGATGTGTGTGTGCATTTTCTTATCCCTTTAAGTATTTCACACAGGAAGATGGATGTACGGACATTTAATACAATAGCTCACTGTAAGTCTGCTTTGGAACAGGATAGCTCAGGAGGAGGACAGTGCCCCTGGGCAGGTTCCTTAGAGTCTTCATCCCAAGAAGTCATGTCAGTCATGGTCTAGTCCAGACCATTAACTTAATCTGGAACCCTGGTCATCTGAGAACCCCAGCCACAGAAAGCTATGGTAACCATAAGCCAAATCACAACTCATCTTCACTTTAAAACATGATCCGCCTGCATTCTTTCACCAATCCAGTAAATGACAACTCCATTCTACTTCTTTAAGCCAAGAACCTTGGAGTCATTCTTGCTTCCCTTTCCTCTCACATCCAATGTCCAATCTAACCAAATCATGCCAGCCATTCCTTCAAAACAGACCCATGGTCCAAATATTTCCACACCTCCATGGCTACCAGCCCAGGGCGACCCATCTCCTTTCTCACCTGGTTTACAGAAAGTCTCCTAACTGGTTTTCCCTTCTTCCATTCTTGCCCTCCCTCAGTTTGTTCTCAGTAGAGCATTCAGAACAACCCTCTAGAACACATGGTTTTCCTATTTCACTATAAGGACCTACACCACCTGACCTGCTACTCAAATCCCCTGACCTCCCTGACCTCAGCTCTTCCTCTTCCCCTTGCTCACGAAGCTCTAACCAGCAGTCTAACTTGCTGTTCCAGGACATACCAGACACACTACCAACTTCTTCCGCTCTTTCCTTCAGATACCTTGCTCATTTTTTCACTGCTTTCAGATATTTGCTTAAATGTCACCTCAGTGAGGCCTTCCCTAACAACCCTCCAGGAAAGTGATTCCTCATATTCCCTATTCCCTCCTTCGCTATTTTTCCCAAGGCATTTATTGTGTTGTGTTTACTCTCTGCCTCCTCCCATTATAATGTAATCTTAGTGACACAGGTGCTTTTGTCTATTTTATTCATTGTTTAAACCTAAGCCACTAGAACAATGCCTCCTGCGTTGTAGGTGCTCAGTAAGTATTTGTAGAATGAACAGGGTATCTTCCACTCTATAGCAGAAGCCTTCTAGGGTTCAAAACAGGATTGGGGTTAGACCAACAATGAATGCTACAGTGCCAACCTGCCTGGGGAGAAAAGATCCTATAAAGCAATCATCTGTATTGACTTTCTGCAAAAAAAAATAAAAATAAAAATAAAAATAAATTTCTTGCTCCTGGGTTAAACCAGTAGATGAATCTACACTTAATTGAAAGGTTTCCTTTATTCATTTTAGAACCTCAGGAAAGAACATACTATTGGCAAGGGGTGCCTGGGTGTGTGGCTCAGTTGTTAAGCGTCTGCCAGGGTCCCAGGGATCCTGCCAGGGTCCTGGAATCAAGCCCCACATCTGGCTCCCTGCTCATTAGGGGAGTCTGCTTCTCCCTCTTCCCCCTCCATGCTTGTGCTCTCTCTCTCTCAAATAAATAAATAAAATCTTAAAAAAAAAAAGAAAAGAAAAGAAAATACTACTGGCAAGATGTCAAGAAACAGGTATTCACATATGTCCTAATGGGAGTGAAAAGGGGCATAATCTTTATGAAACCATTGTCCCAAAACTTGTCACTACCTGTTAATCTTACAATCCCATTTCTAGAAATCTATCCTACA
This sequence comes from Ailuropoda melanoleuca, assembly GCF_002007445.2. Taxonomy (NCBI): domain Eukaryota; kingdom Metazoa; phylum Chordata; class Mammalia; order Carnivora; family Ursidae; genus Ailuropoda; species Ailuropoda melanoleuca. Next base: position 252 of record NW_023247819.1, on the reverse strand, counting down.
AATAGACTCACATATGTATAAAATTACCTATGTATTGTAGTATCGTTGATGGTAGAGAATACTGGTAACAATCTACATGTCAATCAAGAGGTGTCTTATTTATAAAAAAAAATGATCATACCTGAAACAAATATAACACTGTATGTTAACTATACTGGAATTACAATTAAAAACTTAACTTAGGGGCGCCTGGGTGGCACAGCGGTTGAGCGTCTGCCTTCGGCTCAGGGCGTGATCCCAGCGTTCTGGGGG
>NW_023247818.1:0-2967 GCF_002007445.2 Ailuropoda melanoleuca | reverse complement strand
TAGTCAGAAATAACCATCTCTTTATTTTCTATTACTAGTATATTATAGTATTCACGGAAATAGTTACTGAGGGAGAGTGCCTACTATGGCACTGCTTGACAGCTAACATACATAATTTTGCAGGATCAATATTATCACTACACTTAAAGATATGCAAACTGAGGTTCAGAGGGGTGAAAAAGCTTGCAGGGGTAAGTAACAGAGTTGGAATGGGATCCCAGGTGTACTTCAGAATAAAACACAGCACGTTAATCTATATTTTGATATTCCATCAAATTACTTCAACAACCCTGTGAAGAAAGGGTTACTTTCCTCCTTTTCAGAATGAGGAAACTGAAGCACAGAAGGGTTAAGTATCTTACCTTTGGGTCACTCCTTAGTAATGTGCAGAACTCAGATAAGAACACAAAGTGTGTATGACCACAAAGCCTTTTTCTCTTTTCAACTCGTCACACTGCCTTGTGTTCTTTAACTATAAAAGCATTCATGAGCTTTGTTTCTGACTATGAAAGTAATTCGTGTTCATTTAGGATATTATCAAAAGCACAGGCAGCTATATGAAGATACAAATAACCTCCAATCTCACTCTCATTGATGAACAGTGTTCATGGTTTGCTGCATCCCCTTGCAGTCAGAAACATCCACATTTATGCACATACATGTCAGCTACACATACCTTTTATGTGACTAGAGCCGCATCAGATGGATATATGGTATCGTGTACTAATTTTTTGACCTTCACATTATATCATTTGGCATGAGGATAAGATCTCTATTTCCTTTGTAGGAATTTACCAATGATCCAGCACCAATTCTTATTGACTATGAATTCTCAAGCAATTGGAAACAGCGCATTTATCAAATACTCAATGTTTCCATGCACTTGGTTCTACTGATTATTTTTCTATTCTGTCTCATTAACATATATGTCAGTTCTTGCACCAGGATTGGACTGTTTTAATACTGCATCTTTATAGAACCTTGCCATCTAAGGTAATACTCTATACCCTTTCCCAGGCACAAGCCCCTTATCCTTCCTCTGACTGGCTTGAGAAAGCTAATAATAAAGGAACATAAAGATAACATTTATCGAGCACTTGGTGCCAGACATTTCACTAAATGTTTTACATTTGTTTTTTCATTTAGTTTTCATTACAACTTAATTTGTAGGTCATTGCTGTTATAACAGCCATTTGAAAGATTTTTTAATGGGGCTCAAATAAATTAAGGGATTTGCCAAAGGTCATGCAACCAGAAAATGGTAGCACCCAACACCCAAACCCTTAACCATAGTCATATTGGGTGTGACTCCACATTAAAGGTGAGGCCAGCACAGGGGAAATGACTCATCCAAGGTCCTGAGGTTCATTATCGCGCTTGGTTCGCCTGTACTGTCTCCTCTTTCCAGGGCTCAGGGAAAACGGTTTCTTTGGATGTTCAAATAGAAAGTGAAGTAACAGGGACAGGAGCTCACATGGAATAAAAGGAAATAGTGCAATGGCTGCCTTCCCTTTCCCCAACTTCCTCAGATAACTCATTCCATAGCACAGAAATGGCACTCAACTTCATACATTATGTATTTAAACATTTCATTGTTCTTGCTACAGTTCCGAATAATCTCTCTGACAGTTCTGCTCTTTGCTTTTTGTCAGTTTCTTCTGTGGTACAGAAAAGTCAAGGTGGGCAGCACAAACATTTTTTTAAGTTACGTACTATATGCCAAACACTTCTTTAAGTTTTCTCATTTTCCCCACACAACTCTGTGGGGAAAGCATCAAATTCTTCCCATTTTACAGCAGAGGAATTCAGGTTCACAGAGAGTAAATTTTCTAGAGTCATGCATAGATCTTGTAAGAGGCAGGAATGGAGGTTCCAGCTCTTGCTCTCTCTCCCCACAATAGACACAGAGCAGCCTCCCTTCTGGAAGATGGGCTTCTAAGGTTGGAGAAATGGTTGGATCACACTCCCTTGCCATTGTGGCCCCTTGAGTACTCACTCAACAACCCCTCTGGGAGATGAAGATGACAGAGGAGATGAAATCCCGCCCCTCATGCCAAGGGACCTGGATGTGGGACCAAATCTGTTGGCTGATCCCTGAGGCAGTGGGTGGAGCTTGTACAGAAGCTCAGACTTTTAAAGAACTAGGAAGGTGACCTGGGTGATGAAAATAAACATTCATCAAACTCATTCTCTATCATAGTAATTTCATGTCTCATTTCATTTAATCCTGAAAACAAACATTCAAGATAGAGATTACTATCCTCTTCATAACCTAGAGCTCAAGTCAATAGATTCAGGTTAGTAATACTGTTAACTTACAGACCAGGAACTCTAAACCTCGACTTGTCCTAAAACCTGACCTTTTCTCTCTGCTTCCTGTGGCCTCATGGGCTTTGAATGCTTTCTCTGTCTAACCTCCCAGTAGACTGACAATTGCTCCACCCCAGTGTAGTCTTCAAACATCTATAATTAACGATATTGTTTTTTAATAATAAAAATCAGTAAGATTTTAAAACACTTGCATTGCAAGAAGGTAAAACAAAATATGAAATGGAAAGGAAAATCATTCACATATAGTATAGACATTGAGTTAATATTCATGATACATGAGAAGGTGACCATATGGTTTGTCATGCTCCCAATTTATGTCTGTTGTTTAACAGTGCAACCTTCACTTTCAAAAGTGCCCAGTTCAAACAATAAATTACACAGTCATCCTCAATATAAATAATTCTTTTTTACTAGTAAGAGTTGGGTAAAGGGTAACTTGTAATTTTCATAAAAAGCAATGTAAGTGCCCAACAAATCAATGAAAAGATAACCCAAACGCAATAAGAAATACAAACAAAAATCCTAAGATTTCATAAAAAAAGAAAAGATGCAGATTAGCATGTTGTTCTTTTTTTTGCTGAATAGTAGATATGCATAGCTGTATATTTATATTGTGCATATATATATATATATATA
>NW_023247817.1:0-2966 GCF_002007445.2 Ailuropoda melanoleuca | reverse complement strand
TAGATAATTTAAAATTTAAAATAAAAATTCCTGTGATAATTAGTTTTGAGTAACAGTTGACACAATAAACTGTACTTCACATCAAATAAACATTTGGCAGTTTTTCAGGTTTTAAAGTTTCTTATAATGAGGAGCACGGCTCAGAGTCATGTTTAATAATGTCCAGAATTCACTGTTTTTAAAAAGACTAATATTTATTTGTTATACCAAAAAATGCGTCGTTTCAAATTTAATTATGATAATATTTTGGAATATAGTTTTACTTTTAATTTGAAATATGCTATCTCATAATTACGTAGTAAATACTATTTAATACATAGTATAAAACTTCAATTACATACTTACATGTGATTATATCACATGTGCACATTGTTATATTTATATAATTATGTATAATATACATTTATATTATTTATATATTATATTGTTATATATCATATATCTATATTATTGGCCTTAGTTTTGTCTATACGATGAGGGTTTAATCCTCCAAAATTTTAAACTGGACTAAAATTCTTCCTATCACAATTTTAGCTTATTATTTAAATACATACTATGTCATTCATATTGTTATTCTTAAATCCATTATATGTAGGTATGAGTGATAAAGAAATTATAATACATCAGAAGCATTTAGAAAATAAGAAAGAGAAAGGGAAAAATAATGAAGACTTTTTCACGAAACATGAGATTTTCTTTCTCCCGCTCACATCTCTATTGTTAGTGGTGAGTTTGCCTGAGCATCATAATGTTGCTCACCTTTCCCAGCGCATTCTTTTGTCTTCTATTGGAAGTGACCATCATGTTTCACATACTGAATAAGAAAGCAAAACAGAAACAAAAGCTCTTTCCCCGTCTTGTACAGCAGCTCAGCTACCTGTGTGCCAACTGCTCCTTAGAGCTGGCACGGAGGAGCTCACTACACCACCTAGGATTCTAGGACATTGTTTAGAGCTTCATCCACTAAATTGATGCTTTCTTGGCACACCGCTTCACTACTTAGTGTGCAATCAAATCAGGCATTGAAAACTTCTTAAAACGTTTAACCAATGACATATATACGCTGTTTTATAATGTATTAAATTATCACAAAGGAAATGATGGATCTTTCTGTCCAAAGTTCTGATTCTCCTGCGTCCTTTCCGCTGTCCTCTAGTACGTGTTCTTCATCTCAGAAAGACAACAGTCCTCACTTACTTTTACTATCTCATACTCATTCCTAACTGAAAATCATTATTTCTATTACTGCCTACCCTGAAATGTTTTTATCCCTTTAATCTTTATATTAATGTTCACACATAGCCACCAACTGCCAATAAAAGGTTTCTGTCCACTGATTTATTTTTTCCAGGCTCCTCTGGCTGACATTAGTGTCTCACTCCCTGAGCTCTGTGATACTCTTTTGTGTTACAACAAATTCACATAAAAACCTATTTCTCTGAATTGGTTTTAAATATATAGAAAGCAAGCTCTACATCTAATTTAGAACATGAAAATTCTTCCGTGCTTCAAAATGATAGACAATATACATGAATCGGATCAATATGTATGTAGCTGTGGAGTGAAGGTGTATGGCATTCAAATCAGAAGAATGGAGAAATGTATTTTTTTCATTGTCAGTTATGAATATAGAGATAGCATAGGTTTTTGTCTACTTCTGAATGTACCATTGCCACTGGGACCAGTGCACTCTAATTTCCATGCTTAAGACACTTAATATGTTGGCTTCTAAATGGATGTAACATTTCACTATACATGCCATCATTAGATTGCTTTTATCTTAAATAGAAAGAATATTTTATTTTTGAATTTTAAAAGGTCATTTCTCCCTTAACTGACTAAACCACATCCTGTTCAAGTAATTTTATTTCCAGATCCTTCTACTGGAAATTGAATTAATTGAAGCACTGTTCTTTTATAATGTATGATAAGCTTGGAAGAAAGGCTGCAACATTACTGCAGTTGGGGAAAAAAATCTATAAATGAATCAGTGTCAGCTTCCTCAGCCAAATATAGCTGTATGTCTTTTAAAATTTTAGTGAAGATTAAAACTTTGTCATTTCAGTGCATCACTCAATTTAACATGTAGAATAATGCTCTTTGGTGAATGATGCAGGATAATGATATAATAACTGGAAGGATGTAATGACAAATGCCTGGGATAGAAGCTATCCTTGTTTGAATTATTTTATTCCCTTTTAAAATGTAAAGGGTCTTATAAACAGAGGCTTCTGGATACTCTTCTGTGATAACTAGCTAATAAGAGTATAGCCTCGGGACACCAGGGTAGCTCAGTTGATTAAGCATCTGCCTTTGGCTCAGGTCATGATCCCGGGGTCCTGGGATGGAGCCCCACATGGGGGGGTGTCATTGCTCATCGGGGAGCCTGCTTCTCCCTCTGCTTGTGCACACGCGCACTCTCTCTCTCTCACAAATAAATAAAATCTAAAAAAAAGAGTATAGTTTCATCTGTAAACTGGGAACGCTGATACTCCCAATAAAAAGTTAAAGATACTTAATTTTGATAAGTGTTCAATAATGCAAATAACTCATTATTTTTACTATTTTTGTGCTAAAGCTAAACCGATACTGCAATTACATTAATGCATCTAAAATCTAAGCTTCAACAATAGACACAAATGAATTATACCTTGAATCACTAACTAGAACATACCCCAAATTCACTTAAATCTTTTTTATTTGATATATCTATCAAATTTGTATATTATACTACACTGGAGGACTCTAATTTTGCTCAAATACTGACACTTGAAATTTTTATTGAACTTACAGGTCCGTTTAATAAGCTTCTTCTGTGATATCAAACACTGTACTTCTCACCTATGTTCTGAGTTCCTGGTGTACACAGATGCTTAGTTACCAAGTGACAGGCTGCAAAATCATTAAGTTGGAATATTTTCTCATTGCAACAGAAAAATTCGATTAATGTTGATTGTCATAAAAAA
>NW_023247816.1:0-2966 GCF_002007445.2 Ailuropoda melanoleuca | reverse complement strand
CACCCCCCCGTTTGGTGGCCCAGTTTGAGAGGAACTCAGCGATATAAAACGGAAAGCCTAAAGAGGATACAGAGAAAAAAGTGTTCTTGAATGAGTGTGTGTGTGTATGTGTGTCTGGAGGGTGAGCCAAGGGAGGAGAGGGTTGTGTGCAGGCCACACAGGGATTTAATATTTGATACAACGGGAGAGAAGGAACAGTATTAAGTAATAATAGCCACCCTGTATTGGGCCTTTACTATACGCCAAACGTATTATAAAGGGTGTTGTATACAATCTTTCATTTAATTGTCAAAACAACTCAGGGAGGTAAGCATTGATATGCCCATTTTACAGATGAAGAAACAGGCTCACTGAATCACACAGCTCGTGAGTGGCCAAGCTCCACGCCTGAGATCCTGAGGTCCCTGGCTTTGAACCACTACTCACACTGCTCACCCAGGGTGACAGATCAGAGAGGAAAGGAAATTGGTTTATGGTGGGGCAGAGGGCTTGAGATTAGACATAAAGAATGTTCTGACAATGAGGGCTCTTTGGTTGTAGTCAGGGTAATTAGGCTCGTTAGAGCTCTTCATCTGAGGGCCTTTACAGTTACAAAGAATGGATGCTTCTATGCCTGGCTGGTTTAAGGGATGCACTCCGTGTTCCAAGCACAGGGCTGGCCTGTTTGAATGAACAGACAGCCTGGCTGGGGTGCCAGACTACCACACATGAAGCCGTTAGATTACAGGGGAAGACAGCACAGGATGTGTGCCTAAAGGGGCTAGTGGCAAGCAAGGGCCACTGGCAGGCACACACTGTTGTGGTTACAAGCAAGGCTGCTCTGTGGTCAGGCAGGTCTCTGTTTGAGTCCCTGCTGGCCCCCCTCCTCGTGTGACCTTGGGTATACATGACTTAACCTCTGTAAGCCACTGTTTCCTAGTCAGTAAAAGAGAGGCTAAGAATAGAACCTACTTGGAGATTTGCCATGAAAATTAACTAAGATAATACACGTAAAGTGCTTGGCACAGAACTTGGATATAATAGAATACAATGAATGGGAGGCGCTATCATAATTGTTATTGTGGGAGTCCAGAGGCCCGAGAGAGAAGAAGGAGCAGAGCTGTAGGTCAGCAGCGGAGAGAAAGTCTTTCTGGGAAACTCCAGTTTTATCCTGGATCTTGAAGAGTGGGTTGGGTAAAATCAAAAGGAAGGACTAGGGACAGAGACGGGGGCTCACATGGTGGACTGAGACTTCAGATACTGTATCTTAAAAGAAAAATCTAATTTGGTCTGTGGTTAAACTAAAGGAGGAAGCTGATTACTGCAAAGAGGTGATAGGGGAGATGAGGTCTTCTGCCTTTGTTTCCAAACCCAGAATTTGAGCAGGGGTAAAGACAGCCCCCAGAGACTTAAAAAAGAAGCCAGACACACAGGGCTTCTCTGCTTACTTCCGGGATCTCACTAGGGTGAAGGGGAAGGGGCCTGGGAACATGGCTTGGGGCAGAGCTGATGATGGATAGGGGACAGGCCCAGAAACGGGGGAAGTTAGGAAATGTGGGTGAGGCCCTAATGACCGCGTGGACTGACTCATGTGAGAAGACCCGGCTCTAAGGCTAGATGGAGATGAGTTGCCTAGCAGGCAGGAAGCCAGTTTTGAGACCCTGGGCATCTCTTCTTCAGTCCTGCCAGCTCAGGGTGGGAGGGCCCACGAGAGCAGTCTTTGTGCTAATCCATTATTCTCTGACAGCCTGCCTTATCTCCCTGACATGAAGATAAACTCCTTAGGGGCCAGGGTAGTTCCCCAGGAAAGACCTTGTTTGTTTTAGATCCTCTCTACTCAACCCTCTGTCAAGCACCAACTGTCAGACCCCTTAGATCAAGCATCACCTAGGCCTTTGTTAAAAATGCAAATTCTCAGCTCTTTTCTCTAGGGAGTCTGTTTGGCTAGATTTAGGGACCCAGGTGTTTGTTTTTTTAACAAGCACCCAGATGATTCTTTTGATAAAGCAAGTTTGGAAGACACTGAGTTAGATAATCTCTTGAATCCCTTTCAGTCCTATCAATGTTGGCAGCAGAGTGCAGTAGGAAGAGCAGGGGTGGGTAGTAGGGAGACAGGTTCGCGGCTCAACATTGCAGTTCACAGGGTCGGTGCCGGGGGTCTGCTATGGGTGCCCTCACAGTACCTGGCAGTCTGGATACCTGTTGTCATCTTTGGTACTAATAAGAACATTGTGCCGGGGTGAACCTGGAAGGGAAGGAGGCCACAGAGCTGGGGAGAGTATTCACCATCTATGATCAAGATCTCGGAACAGGGGGACCTAGACTAAACAGAAGTGAAAGGGGCATCAGGGAACAATAGGTTCTGAGGATTTCCCGGGGGCTTTCTCTTCCAGGGAACTGGCAGGACATCGTAGGTCTCAGCAACTCCCACTACACACAGGGGAACGCTTAGGCCCAAAGAATTTTTTAAACGTTCCCAAAGCACACAGCTAATCAGAGGAAGCAGGAATCTGTATCCCTCTGCCCTCACCCAGGTCACTGTTGGGGTGCAAGGCAGGGCAGTCATATTTTCTTGGGACTTGTGGGTCAAATGCCAGTGTCCTAAGTCCCTAGTCATTCTCCTGAATTTCCCTGGATTTGCTGGGAGAGAATGGGGTCTTGGGAGGTGGGCAGGACTGAGGACAGGCCATGAATCCCTCAAGTGAGGGAGATCGGACTAAAAAGAAAAGCTGCCCTGGGGCTCACAAAATGTGGGCAAGTCCAGGGCCCCATTCAGAGAGGAGGCCTGACTTACCAAACTATCTCCCTGAAGGGACGACGACGGCAAAGCGGAGCGAGAACCTCAGCTCATCTCTCCAGACCCAGGGCAGTCAGAAGGCTAAAGGAGAGGTGAGGTCTGATTTTGCAGAAACTTTCTAGAAATTCGCTGTCAGAGAAACTAAAAGACCAAACAAAAACCCTAAAACACCAAGCCCGATTATTTCGTC
>NW_023247815.1:0-2965 GCF_002007445.2 Ailuropoda melanoleuca | reverse complement strand
TGTAGTGTTTGTAACTTTAAATTTTGTATTTAGAGGTTTAGAAAACTTTTTTCTTTAATTTCACGTGTACTTCATTTTTCCATGTATTATGTTTATTCATTACATACTAAGTTGCTTGTGGGCATATGGAACACTTCAGTAAACTGCATATAAGCTCCTTGAAAATTTGCAGTAATTCCAGTGACAGTCCTATCCAAATTTGCTTTCTCTGTTAAAAATTTTGCAAGAAGAGCGGAGACATTATTTTCTATCTGTTAGGCTCTGACTGCATTCCTGACCCAACCAAGCCAGTAAGATATATGTTAGAAAATATTATGGCATTTGTAATAATGCTTTCGAGTGGAACATATCCCTGTGGGACATATTTTATGTGTGCTGTAGATATTGGGAAGAAAAGCATTCAGGGGCATATTACTCACAGTGAAGCTGTCGCCAGGTAATAGAGTACTACAGTACTTGGGTGAAATGATACAGAGAGACTTGTTTCATTTTCCAGGGAAACATTTTAACTGGCTTCCTCTTAAGAGTCTGCAACGTGTCTAAGCAGGGGGAAAAAAGCAGCAAGGCTGATAAAATCATAAATAGCTTTTCCATCATTGCTGAAACTCTAATTTTCTTGCTTATTGCTTGAGTTGATAAAACAAATAAAAGAAGGAATCTCAGAGAGAGATTTCTTTAATATGCAAAATGAATTTCAATGTACTCTCCTGCTGGTATTTTTATGGAAAACCTAACTACATGGTACACATGGAATGTAGAAATCTGCATTTAGATAGAAATATTATAAAATGCATGGTAGGGTACAAAGTCAGTCTTTTAATGGAGACGGTAAAGTGCCGCATTTTACGGTTGAGTGGAAAGACAGCACGCATATAGGTTTTCACTTCTCCGGTAACCAAGTGCCTGGTTTGCCCCAGAGAGTATTACATTATTTTGAATCTTTGACAAATATTGATGACAAAAAAAATATACCAGATGGGCAGGTCCCCATCCAAGGGAAATTTTTCTGCTATCCAAAAGCTATGCTTGTAATGTACGGATTTTCCTCAAATCCTTCTGGGAAATAGTGAAGATTGTGTTGGAAGGTATTTCATTTTACTGAGGTGAATTTCACTGTAAAAAACGGAGTGATGTCTCATGATTATATTAAAACAAGAGAGGACAGAAATACTTGCATCTAATACCATAGCTGATTTTGGGGTGGCCTCGTGAATTTCACAGTCTGGGCAGTGGCTCAGGCCTTCAGCTAGCGCATGGAGAGAGAAGGGTGCCTCTCGCCAGCTATTCCACAGGGCTACAGGAAGGATGGACGAGTTGACATTTGTGTCGACATTTGGAAACATCAGATGAGCATTTCCTTATGCTGTGAATGGAATCATTAATACCAAGCACGTGTACAAATACCTATTTGATGAATGGGAAAGAACTGAAGTAATGGTAAGAGCAATACATACATTGTTGCAATAAAGATCATGGATTAGAAGTAATTACAGGCAGAAGTGATCATAAGGATTTGAGCTGCTTTATAGAAAATTATCTTTTGTAATATTCGTATGTTTGAATTAAGCCGATCCAATGAGTTCGTAACAGACAGAAACTAATCAGGGACACACACTCATGGCAGGAGGAAAATTTTTGTCCCTGTGCTGGCTTCCAAAACTCCCCACGCAGAAAGAACAGGATAAAGGCCATGGAATTCCACAAGAACAAAGAGAACGAGGTAAGAGGTGACAATGACACACTTGGGGCAGCTGGAAAGCACATGTACACGGGGCGGCTGATTAAGCAGACTTAAGAAAGGGGTAACGGAGGTCTGAAGGGGCTGAAGTCAAGTAGGTAAGCAGACTGCCACCAGAAAACCCCAGACAGGCCGAGGTGTTGCTCTGCTGACGTGGGGGTACGGGCGGGGCTCGGAATAGGACTGGCTGCAAGTCTGTGTACTCGGCAGTTAGCGGCTCAGCCCCTTTCCTCAGCATGACCGAGCTGGGCGGGTCCCTACTGTGCAGGGAGAACCTGAGACTCCCATACCTGAATCTGCTGACAGTGGGGGTTCCACTGAAGCCTCCACAAGTAAACCAGGGTCTACAAAGGGCAAGTTGTCCTAGAACTACATTTTTCATAGTAGAAATCCTATAACTCTGAAATTGAAAAATTAAGAAACTTATAATGAGCTTCTTACTTAGAAATATGGAGACAACTACCAGAGAAAAAGAATCAAAAACTAAAATAGCTGAAAGAAGTGAGAACCTATGATGTACGAGAACTGCAGGGAGGGAGGACTTGCTCTAATTTTCCTGAGCCAGTAGAATTATTTGACTTTTGGGGCTCCTGGGTGGCTCAGTCCGTTAAGGTCTGCCTCCAGCTATGGCCCTGATCCCAGAGTCCTGGGATCGAGTCCCACCTGGGGCTCCCCACTCAGCGGGGAGACTGCTTCCCCCTCTGCCACTCACCCTGCTTGTGCTCACTTGCTCTCTCTCTGACGAATATATAAATAAAATCTTAAAAATAAAAAAAGGAATTATTTGACATTTAAAACTATCTGCATGCATAAATTTAAAAAGCAAAAATTAAATTAAAATGCAGAACTGATGACACTGTTTGTGAGAAGAATAGTATACACACTAAAGCCAAGTATGGAGGAAAGAGTGCACTGATATATTCAGCAATGAGCATTGTCTTTTCAAACACAGAATCAAAATGATCTGGCAAAATATGCTAGCAAAGTGTAAATGAATGTCTTCATGTAAGAAAGAGTATTTTTCTTGCTAAACATTCTTTTCTCCCACTTTTTTTTTTAAGATTTTATTTATTTTTTGACAGAGATAGAGACAGCCAGCGAGACACAAGCAGGGGGAGTGGGAGAGGAAGAAGCAGGCTCCCAATGGGGGAGCCCAATGTGGGGCTCGATCCCATAACACCAGGATCACGCCCTGAGCCGAAGGCAGAAGCTTAACCGCTGTGCCAC
>NW_023247814.1:0-2678 GCF_002007445.2 Ailuropoda melanoleuca | reverse complement strand
ATAACACCGGGATCACGCCCTGAGCCGAAGGCAGACGCTTAACCGCTGTGCCACCCAGGCGCCCCCATTTTAATGTCTTTAATCTTAGAAATGAGGAGTCCCTGGGTGGCTCAGTCAGTTAAGCATCCAATTCTTGATTTTGGCTCACGTCATGATCTCAGGGTCATGAGATCGAGCCCCATGTGGGGCTCCATGCTCAGCAGGAAGTCTGCTCAAGATTCTCTTTCCCTCTCCCTCCCCCTCTGTTCCTCTCCCTGCTTGTTCTTTTTCTCTTAAACAAATAAATAAAATCTTTTAAAAATATAAATATATAAATTTCAAAAATGAGAAACAAAACAAAGATTGTATATGCAAATTTTGGGAAAACAGTCTAATAAAATATTATGTAGTAACTAACATGATGTTTTAGTTTCTTACTTAACATGGAAATATGCTTATGATATATTGATGAATTTTAAAAGGCAAGTTATGAACCAGCATGTATAGCTTTTTATTGTACATATGTATGTATACATATAAAGTGTGGAAAGATTGATCTTAAAATGCCAATAATTCTTATCTCTGGCTGGTAGAGTTCAAGTAGTTTTTATTCTCTCTTCTTTTTAAAGTATCTGATTAGGGGGAGCCTGGGTAGCTCAGTCCATCAAGCGTCTGACTCTGGATTTCAGCTCAGGTCATCATCTCAGGGTCATGGGATTGAGCCCTGCATCAGGCTCCATGCTCAGTGCAGAGTCTGCTTGAGGTTCTCTCTCTCCTTCTCCCTCTGCCCCTCCCCCTGTTCACACTCTCACTCTAAAATAAAATTAATAAATCTTTTTTTAAAAGTATCTGTATTTCTGATTATTCTACAACAAATTTGTTCCAACTATTTGTTTTTAATGTCTGTCTCCTTAGTTGACCCCAGAGTTTCTGTTTTTTATCTAAAGTTTACCTCTGGGGGTGCCTGGGTGGCTCAGATGGTTAGGCATCTGTCTTTGGCTCTGGTCATGATCTCCAGGTCCTGGAATCAAGCCCCACGTCTGGCTCCCAGATCAGAGGGGAGTCTGGTTCTCCTTCTCCCTCTGCCTCTGCCTCTTCCCCTGCTTGTACTCCTTCTCTCTCTCTCTCCCAAATAAATAAATAAATAAATAAATAAATCTTAAAAAAAAAAAAAGTTTACCTCTGGGTTCTGGTTTATTTGCAAAGCAGAGGAGATTGACACACTTTCAGCCAGCTAAATAATTAAGTCCGTTACTGCTCAGATTACAAATTCCTCCTCTTTCTCCAGCTCCTTTTCCAGAGCTCTAATCATTGCATTTGTGCAACATAACCGCTATACACCATGTACACATACTGCAGGCACAATAAAAATTGTTAAGTAGATGGTTATTCTCCCAGTAATATCCTAAGAGAGAGATGTTGTATAGCCAAACGTATACATTTAATAAAATGGGGCCAGAAAAGTTTTAAACTTCTACCAAAACACATTGAAGCACCTCAGTTATTAAAGCTTACAAATGTTTCCCAGTGCCTGGCTGATCTAATGCTTTGGCAAATATTGAAAGTGACCTATGTCCCTAGGGGGAAGCATATTATGCCTAATAATTTGGTGTCCCAGATTTTCCAGAAAAGACCTGATTTCTTCCTTTCTTTTGTTTTTCCACCACAAAGGTCATTCCTTTATTGGATTTTAGCTTTTATGTCTCTGGAAGATTTTTTCTATAAATGAATTCATGCATTTAAATAAAAAAATCTTTGGCTAGTTTACAAATCCCAATTATTAATTTAAAAAAACTACCAAAGCATCAGTGTTGGAACAACTGATCCCTCAGTAGGGTAATATAGTATTGATGACACCAGCAGGATCGGAAAGAGATATGAATATTGTGGACATTTAAAATCTAATTTGGTGTTCACACTTAGGTAACCACAAGAAACTACCACATTGAATTCCCAGACCATTTGCACCATAACTACTTCTGCCCTTGAATTCTAATCCCAGATATAAAGCTAACTAGCTGTATAAAAGAGGCTCAGTCAATATTTTGTTGCTTTCATATCCTTATATCTCAAGTAGAATTTTTTAAAAATGAACTATCAGTCTTGCCGGGTTGTTTTGAGGATTAAATGAAATACTCAATGCACAAGTGATCTGAAAAACTTTATTTGTGTTGAAGTTATCTGCTTATAATCTGTCTCTTCGGCTGAACTGTAAGCTTGTATGGAAATTCTCACAAACCCCAGACGAGATTGAGTACCCCTATTTTAAGGGTCCACAATTCCTCCTGGTTTTCTTTCCTTTCCTTTTCTTTTTTCTTTTCTTTTTTTTTTTTAAGAAATACTAGTACATCATAAATGGTTTATAACTTTTTAAAGATTTATTTATTTATTTTAGGAAGGAAGGGCAAAGGGAGAGAGAGAGAGTCTTTTTTTTTTAAGATTTTATTTCTTTATCAGAGAGAGAGAGAGAGAACACAAGCAGGGGGAGCAGCAGGCAGAAGGAGAAGCAGGTTCCCCGCTGAGCAGGGAGCCTGATGCAGGACTCAATCCCAGGACCCTGAGATCATGACATGAGCCAAAGGCAGACGCTTAACTGACTGAGCCACCCAAGTGCCCAGAGAGAGAGAATCTTTTTTTTTTTTTTTAAAGATTTTATTTATTTATTTGACAGAGATACAGACAGCCAGCGAGAGAGGGAA
>NW_023247813.1:0-2964 GCF_002007445.2 Ailuropoda melanoleuca | reverse complement strand
TGAGCTCTACATGGGGCTCTGCACTCAGCAAAGAATCTGCTTGAGAATCTCTCTCTCTGTCCCTCCTGCTACTCTCCCTCTCTCTCCCTCTCTCAGAAGAATAAATAAATCTTAAAAAAAAAAAAAGAAAGAAAGAAAGAAAGAAAGAAAAGAAAAAGAAAAAGAAAAAGAAAAAGAAAAAGAAAATTAGAGGGGTCAAATTCCATGAGTGCTTACATTAGGGAGACCTAAAACTTGGAATTTTAAAAATAAGAGGGCTCAGCTCCAGGAGATCCCAGAGGGTGAAAGGAAGCTGAGTCCCTGCCCTTAAAGAAATAGCATGACAAACAGCCCTCAGAGATACAGCATAGAAGTAGCAGATTGAAAACCACCTGGGGCACATGGGAGGTAGAGTTATTTACACACTTCAGAGCTCAGCCTGAGGGGCAGAGATCCCAGAGGGACTTCCCCAGGAACAGGCACCATTTTCCTCCCCTAACCCCTAGCATAAACACAGCCACCTGCAGGGACCAGCAAAGTGCCAACATTCACTACCTAACTTTCTTACAACAAACCCCTCCCTCCCCAACACCTCCCCTCCACCCTATGCTAGAGCGGATCTACCCTTTCCAGTCACATTTGCTTCAATCCAGGTGCTGTAGGTCCCCTCCCTCAAAAGACCAGAGTAAACCTTGCCAAGGCTGCATTTCCAAGGTCAGTTGGCCCTGTGGAAGACTGAGGCCCACCTCGTTAAAATTGTGTGCTCCATCCACCCAGCCCTGGTCCCAGGGGCTGCAGCAAGTCTCATTTCAAAAGTAGACCTGAGTGCACCTTGTTAAAATGGCACATCCCACCCTACCTGCAGACCAAACACTGCCCCCACCAGGCAAAAACAGCCTCTACAGATGACAGGACTGAAGAAAAAAGTGGCCAGGATTCAACGGCAGGGCACATGAAACACATAGAGGAGAAACCCTGAAGAACCAGGTCCTGGTGAACAGGGAACACTGCACTGCAGGGCACTACAGGACCTCTTCATAAGGCCATGACTTTCAACAGCAAGAGATGTACCTGACTTTCCTAAAACACAGAAAAAGACACAGAGTTAGACAAAATGAGGAGACAGAGGAATATGTACCAAATGAAAGAAGAGGACCAAACCACAGCAACAGACCTAAGTGAAATGGATATAAGTAATATGCCTGATAAATAATCTAAAGTAATGCTCATAAAGATACTCACTGGACTTGAGTTCAAGGCTCATGTTGGGCTCCACACAGTGTGGAGCCCACTTTAAAAAATTAAAATTAAAAAAAGATACTCGCTGGACTTGAGAAAGAGTGGAGGACATCAGTGAGACCCTTAACAAAGAGAAAAACAAAAAAGAAACCGAGATGAATAATGGAATAAATGAAATTTAAAATATATGGAATAAATAGCAGGCTAGAAGAAGCAGAGGAATGAATTAGTGACCTGGAGGACAGAGTAATGGAAAGTAATCAAGCTGAGCACATGAGAGGAAAAAAATTATGCAAAATGAGAATAAATCTAGGGAACTCAGTGAATCTACCAATCATAATAACATTAGTATTACAGGAATCCCAGAAGGAAAGAAGAGAGAAAAGGGGGCCGAAAATTTATTTGCAGAAATAATGGTTGAAAATTTCTTTACTCTGGGGAAGGAAACAGATAACCAGATCCAGGAGGCACACGGAGGCCCTCAAAAAATCAACCCAAGGTGGGTAATTAAAATGGCAGAAAGTAATTAAAATGGCAGAAAGTAGTGATAAAGAGCAGCAAGAGAAAAGAGGACAGTTACAAATAAGGGAAACCCCACGTGGATATCAGCAGATTTTTCAGGAGAAACTTTGCAGGCCAGAAGGAAGGGGCATGATATATTAAGTGCTGAAGGGGAAAAAAAAATCTGTAGCCAAGAATACTCTATCCAGAAAGGCTGTCATTTAGAATAGAAGGAGAGATAAAGAGTTTCGCAGACGAACAAAAGTTAAAGGAATTCATGACCACTACACCAGCCCCACAAGAAATGTTCAAGGGAACTCTTTGAGTGGAAAGGAAAGACCATAAGTAAGGGGAAAAAGTAGGAAGCACAAAAGTGGTAAAAATAAATATTTTTGTAAAAAATCATTCAAGGGATTCCCACAAAAAAAGGATGTAAAGTATGACCCATATACCTAAAATGTGGCGAGGAGAGGGGTAAAGAATGGGCTCAAACTTAAGTGACCATGACCATCAACTTAATATAGACTATCATATGCAAAAGATGTTATATACAACCTAATGGTAACCACAAATCAAAAACCAGTATTAGATATGCAAAAAATAGAGAGAAAGGAATCCAAATTTATCACTAAAGAAAACCAGCAAACCGTGAAAGAAAGCAAGAGAAGAAAGGATCAGTGAAGAACTAACCCTCCCCGCCAAAACAAGTAACAAAATGGCAATAAAATGCTTATCAATAATTACTTTGAATATAAATTTTTTGGATTAAATGCTCCAATCAAATGACATAGGGTAAAAGAGTGGATTTAAAAAATTAAACAAGATCCATCTATAGGTTCACTTCACACCTAAAGACACATGCAGGCTGAAAGTGAAGGGATGGAGAAATATTTATCGTGCAAATGGATGTCAAAAGAAAGCAAGGGTAGCAGTACTTATATTGGACAAAATAGACTTTAAAACAAAATAGACTTTAAAACAAAGACTGTAACGAGACAAAGAAGGACACTATATAATAATAAACAGGATGATCCAACAAGAAGATATAACAATTGTAAATACGCACCCAACATGGGAGCACCCAAATACATAAAACAGTTAATAACAAGCATAAAGGAACTAATTGATAATAATACAATAATAGTAGGGGACTTCAACACCCCACTTACATCAAAGGACAGATTCAACCAAATAGAAAATCAACAAGGAAGGGGCGCCTGGGTGGCACAGTGGTTAAGCGTCTGC
>NW_023247812.1:0-2962 GCF_002007445.2 Ailuropoda melanoleuca | reverse complement strand
ATGCATGAGACAGAGGGGATCACCTTCAGAGGAGGAATGCACAAGTTGGCATCTTTCAGAACTGTGTGGGAGATAAAGAGGATGTGGGAAGATGAAGCTGGAAGATCCACTTTCTTAACCTGTGGGGAATAGAAGAGGGTTTGAATTTAAAGTCATTTTTTAAGTTGAAGGCTCCCCCTGGTGGTTCTATTGGAGAACTACAACATGCGTATTGACCTGGCTGTTCTGCAGTAATCTACCCAACTAAGCCTGACTCTTGGTTAGCTATAGACACTGGGGCGAAGCTCCCTTGAATATAACTTATATGGGGACCTTGAAAAGCATGCTAGTATCCAATATATCCCCGTCTTTCCCACAGGTTATCTCAATCTCTGATACAGAGTAGGCTTAGTTGTTCTCCTGGTGCATAGGGTGTGAGCTAAAACAGTCATCTTCTCACATACACACGTAACCAGAGACAAAATACTTTTTCTCTCTATGTCTTTTTCACACATCCACACACATACATACACAGGGACATTGAAAATAGGGCACTAAAAGCCATTAGCACATATAAAAATAGGCACACTCTTACATTGATACTTTTAGTAATACATTTAGATATTTCAGTAATGGATTCTAATACTTTCAAAATTAAGGCCTGAATGATTCACACCAATATATTGATATACCACCTCCCTACGCATCACACATCCACATTCACTTCACTCTATAGTCACAAGATTTCATTGTTGGGGAGGGTGAAATTTTTACTCTGCCCTTTGAGATTCTTTTGGCTAGTCTAAGAATTAAGTTGACATGAGAGAGATTAATCATTAATTAATCATGAGACAGGAGAAAATTAGATTTAATTACATATATATGGGGGCTCCATAAGTGTAAGAGGTCCACAGGAAGTCAAGCAATTGAGGCTTATATGCCCTCCAGAACTAAGGAGAAGTGGGTAGGGATCTGGGACTTTAAAGGGGAGAAAGATAATTTGCAAGATGAAAAGAGTAAATATTTGGTCAATGAATGTTTGCTGGGCCTTAAGGAAACAATGGAACACAGAGAGGCATTTTAACGAACAGACCATGCTAGGCTCCTCCCTGTCTGTAACACTGAGTTCATATTACACTGTCGTTATCTATGTAACAGCTCTCTTCCTCAAACAGGTGCTTATCTAAATTTGTTCAGGCAGGCAAAAAGAAAATGTTCTTGAGTCTTCTGTTTCTTAAAAATAATCAGCCTAAAATAATACACATGCCAAAGAGACACATTTTGGGATGGCAAATTTTGCCCCCTACATCATCATTACCGAAGGGAACAGAGATGAGCCCCAGGACTATTCCTTTGTTGTTCTCTGCCACCAGCCTTCAGAAACAAATTCTGCCTTCCTAGCCTGGGCTAGTCATACTGTTTGGTAAACTCTGTTTAACAGCCTATTTTCTTTACCAGATATGAGCTTCATAAAGGTGACACTATGTCATGTCTCTGTGTATCTGCAAGGCCTTGCTCAGGGTTTTTCAGAGCAGGCACTTAAGAGATGCAGAGCAAATGAAAATGGATGAGAATGATTAATGTAATTTCAATCTTCGTTCAAGAGGATTAATTTGGGGATGTCTGGCTGGCTCAGTCCATAGAGCACGCGACTCTTGATCTCAGGGTCATGAGTTCAAGCCCCATGTTGGTTGTAGAGCTTACTTTAAAAAAAAAAAAAAGATTATTTTGAGATAGGATAAAATAAATTTAAAGATCATTTAGGGAAATAAGAAAGAAAAAAGATCTAAGAATATTTTGTATTTTTAAAAAATGACAATTTCTTGGGCACTAGTCCTTAAATTATTATAAAATTCAGAGAAGTGGGGGGAGCTATTACATTGATGTTAATAAAAAATATAAGGCAAAAATTTGCCTTGAAAATATCTCTAGGTAAGGGGCAGGTTATTCATTACATAGTATTTCACATAGCCATCTGAAAAGCTATGAGTTACATAATCTCACCTAGCTCCACACACCAAATAATGCCTGATTCCAGGCAGATTTTAAATATTTTCTACATGTTGCTAACAGTACATTTTATTAAAAATATGATAAGGTCATTCCTTGCCCTCTCAAACTCAGTCTCAATATGTATATAGTCTTTCAGAGTTTTATTGCTACCTACATCTAGTCTCATTCCATAGTATTACCTCTCTTAAATTTTATATTTGTGTGTTGGAGAATTTGGTAGTTCTCAGAAAAATTTCTTCACCTTTATGCCCTACCTTATATTACTCCTTCTTCTTGGAAATCCCTTTCTATAAAGCCCCATCTCGTGATTAGTTCTTACTTAGTCTTCC
Source organism: Ailuropoda melanoleuca (assembly GCF_002007445.2). Classification (NCBI taxonomy): domain Eukaryota; kingdom Metazoa; phylum Chordata; class Mammalia; order Carnivora; family Ursidae; genus Ailuropoda; species Ailuropoda melanoleuca. The sequence continues at coordinate 641 of NW_023247812.1, read as the reverse complement.
CTAGCTCAGTTCGAGGGCTTCCCTGTGTTTCCCAGGTGGGCTGGTTGCTACCCACCCAAACTCACAGAGCTGCTATGTCCATCCCTTTGGTTTCCCACATGATAATTGTCGTATCATCTCATATGTGACAGATGCCCCCAAACAACAGCCATAGTTGTTGCTGGTGAACAGTGCTGTTCCCTAACTAGGCTCCCTCCAGGACACGGCCAAAATTACGTTCTCGATAGAGACAGAATCTTCTCAAATTTTTCCGGTAAGGATTTCTTCTCCTACAAACCTAAGTGAGGGTTTTCAACTCTCTCCCTTTGTTGTCTGAGCCAGAACTCTCTTCATCAACCACGTTTTGAAAGATGACCTGCTCTCTGCATCCTGTCCTGCCCCCCAACTCTGCCTGCCTAGTCTGTCCAGAGCCACTGGTTATTTACCTGATCTGAGGGGCTGCCATCTGCTATCTAGGTGTGTTCTGATCACATTGGCAGGTCATAAACTTCATAGGCCTCTGTCCTCACTTTGGATCTATGTGCCCCATTTCGGGCTTCCACCTCACACAACTCTGATCAAGCATCCCTGGCTTGTGATTATATTATTATTATATAATACCTTGTTCATGCCAGTCTCTAAGTCTCTGTGTGTGTGTGTGT
>NW_023247811.1:0-2959 GCF_002007445.2 Ailuropoda melanoleuca | reverse complement strand
AAAAAAAAAAAAAGAAAGGTGATCAAGGTGCTTCCAGACTAGATCATGACAGAGAGCCTTACAGTTGATATAGCCCTGAGGTACATTGTTGAAGTATATTGCTAGCCCTCCCATCTGAAAGTAAACTGTATCTCATGGTCTTAATTAACAGGCATAAGGGGGAAAAATATTCTTCAGACCAACAGCTTAATAGCAGGTCCTGGAGATGTGTTCCTTCACTCCAGAAATGAAACCACATCTGGAACAGCAATGCAAGAGAAGTTACCACTGATTACACTTATGATGACCTACTGTCATTCTCCAAGATCCATACAACCATCCATACTACCTGGTGGTGATTTGGTAATATTAGACCCCTTCCATTCTACTCATCCTGCCGAAATCAGTAAGTCTTTGACTTATTGACACAAGATCCCACATAATATCACCTTGGACCAAGTGGCCCACTTTATGGTACTAAAGGAGGATTGATAGACATGTAACTATAGGGTCTATTGGTCTTAGAATATATAACATCACCCAAAATTCTAGACTACTAGAACACTGGAATGGCCTTTATAAGATGCAGCTAAGTCTGAAGATAACGCTATAGGGCGGGGTACTGACCTTCAGATGTGATATATATAAACTGCTATTATATGGAGCTGTTTTCCCATTAGATAGAATACATAGGTCCATGAGCCAAGGAATGGTAGCTAAGAATGGCCCTCTGTCCACTTTCAGTGATCTTCTTAGGGACTCTGTACTTTTCATCTCTGCAACTTTAGATTAGGTGCGGTTGGAGGTCCTGGCCTCTGATGAGAGGGTAGGGTAGGTGGAGAGAACTTTTATTTATTGTCCATCAGGGGACAGAACTTAAAGCTCTGGCTGCTACTTGGTCATTTTGACTTTCTCATGAAAGAAGATCAGCTAAGAAAAAAGTTATATTGTCAGGAGTAATTGACCTTTTTCCTTCTATAGGGATATAGAGTTGCTTTGACACAATAGAAAAAGGAAAAACATGTCTGTAACTCAGGGACTCCACTGGGCATCTCTTGAGGTTGCCATGCCTGGTTTTAATTGTGAATGGACAATTCAGTAACCATGGCCTGACAAGCACACAGTAAGCAAAGGCTTAAGCCACCTGGAGTGAAGGTCTAGAATGCCCCAACAGGCAAGCAATTCAGACTAATGAAAGTGCTAGCTGACGTGAGGGGGACTCTAGAACAGATGGGTAGGAGGAGATGATAACTATCAACTATAGCCTCAGGACCAACTATAGAAGCAGGGACTGTAGCTCATCCCACTATCTCTCCTCCTATACGTCTCTTTGGCTATAAATTGTGATGATCCACCCTCCCAAAGAATCACTGGTTTGAATCTAATGTGAAGCACACAAGAATAGTGCAAGTTATCCATATTCTCCCCATATCCTTAGTTTCCTTTATAATTTTGGGACACCTCAGCTCCCACGTGCCTTTTCTTCCAACAGCCAGCACCTGCATCTTTTTGTCCAAGGGGCGCCCCCAGATTGCTGGCACCACTGTCCCTTTGGGCACAGATGGCCAAAAGTGTTTGGGAATTTACAATTCCCACTCCCCTCTCCCACCCTCAACACACACACACACCAGCCCTTAACCAATCACTGAAGGGCATAGAAGGTATACATTCTCTAGCTCCCTTGTTCCCCATCAGGACAGTGTAAGTCTTGTCTATACTGTCCAGAGCTCTCCTGTGGAACTGAGCCAAAGTTACCCACCATGGCACTTCACTAGATATCACACCCTGGCTTAGTTTCATTCCCTTTCCAACCTCCTTCCCCACACTCCTGCCAGTTTGTCTCAGGGCCTGCTCCCAAGATCATCCTATATTATTAGCAGGTTGGAATAGGGTTGTAAAAGCTGATTTGCAATATTTTCTGCCTTCATTATACATACTGATTTCTTGTGGATCCTAAACTTTAGTGACCTAATCTTTATTACCCACTTGAAAAATTCCTAATAAAAAATGTGAAGATAGTTTCTAAGTATACTATCATTCTTTCTGCTCACTAATTCTACTTATACCACCCTCTCCAAAAGAAAATAATAATTTTTTAAAGAGGCAATATTCTTAAAGAGGGGTTAACTTGTGGATGGTATCATTGATTCTTCTAATTATTGTCATATGGTAGGCCAGGAAAAAAAACCCAGAAAAAATAATCAGACCTAGAAAACAGATAAAGAATTCAAATAGCATGAACCGCTTTAGTACAATCCTAATGTAGAAGCATTAGTATTTCCTCCCTCCCTTCCTTTCTTCCTTCTAGTCCATGGGTTAGGGGAGCATGCAAAAGCAACATCAGTTCCTTACCCTTGAGAAACTCACTGTGAGAAAAGAGAGCCATGTAAATACAGTAAAACCTGGTGAAGTTTATTACTGGAGGTCAATGGAAGGAATTCCCTTCTTCTAACAAGGTTAAGCCTCACTGCAGCAAGATTTCTCCATCCTGAAGGAAGCTGTTTTTGGGGACATCCTGAAATATATAGTATACCTTGGCCACTTGATTGTCATCCCCACCTATGGCGGTCCTTACATTTGCTCTCATTGGACTCTGCTCTCTCCTCTCAGCATCTGGAAGCCTCAAGCAAGGGCATGATGAGAAAATGGATTTAAAATATGCGATAACGGGGTGCCTGGCTGGCTCAGTTGGCAGAGCATGCGACTCTTGATCTCAGGGTTGTGAGTTCAAGCCCCATGGAGCCTACTTAAAATTTCAAAAAAGTAAAAAAAAAACAAAAACCTGATAATAGAAGAGTAGAGGGGAAGATGGCAGTTTAGGCTCATCCTTTGATCTAGCCTCCAATTTTATATTGCATAGTCTTTGCATGGCATCTATTTCAATTAAATACAGTTCAACAATTCTTAAGTCTCTTCAGATAATGCCAAAGTGAAATAGTGGGAAATACATTTCTTTTTTTTTTTTTTTTTTTTAGATTTT
>NW_023247810.1:0-2952 GCF_002007445.2 Ailuropoda melanoleuca | reverse complement strand
TCCTGGGTGTCCAAGGGCAGGGCTGTCCGTCTCCCTCGATGTCTGTCGTCAGTGTCTCACGGGTGTCCGAGAGCAGGGCTGTCCGTCTCCCTCGACGTCTGTCGTCGGTGTCTCACGGGTGTCTCTTGCTAACGTGTGGCCTCCTACACTGGCGAGTGGCCTCTCCGTGGTGGGTGAACTGGGTCTGGGAGGACTTGGCCTCCATCAGGAAGCTTGATGTGGTCTCTGCTCCTGTGACCTGGTGCTGACGTGGTTGTTTGTAAGAGTACTTGACTCTGCGGTGATTTCAAGGTGCAGTGAACCTGTCACAGCAGCACAAATACCCTGGATCTCCACACTCAGACTCCCCAGCTGTCGTTTCTTTACCACATTTGCCACTTCACACGGGATACTTCAGTGCGTTTTATCCCCAAACAGGGACACGCTCCCGCGGAGCCACCACATAACCCTGAAAGAGGAAATCACTGCGGTTTCCATATTATAACCCAGACCACAGGTCCACTTGAACTGTTGCCACCTGCACCACTGTCTGAAATATCCTGCTCCATTCGGATCCAGTTTTCTTCTTCTGCAACTGCTCCCGAGACTTTCCCATATTTGCACAACCCTGATGGATTTAAGGAGCACAGATGGCTCCAATCTGGGTGGCCTCTCTGGATGGCTTATGTCGCTGGCGCTGTTTTCAGTGTCCATCCACGTGGTGACATGCATCAGTCCTTCACTGATGACTGTGTGTCATCACTGTGACTAAACATAGTAACATTTACCACTTTAAACATTTCAGGTTCACAGTTCTCTGGCCTTAGCTGACTTCACACGGTTGTACGTCATTCTCTAGAACTTCTTTCTCCCCAAGGGAGACTGTGTGCATGAAACATTAACTCCCTACTCCCCTTTCCTCTCGGCCCTGCAGCCACATTCAACTCTCTGTCTCTAGATACCTCATACAGGTGGAGTCACACAGTGTCTGTCCTTCTGTGAAAGCCAGCATCCTGTCCTTGTTCCTGATTTCAGAGCAGAGCTGTCAATCATCAGACTTGAGCATGGTGTTTGCTGTAGGTTTATTGAAAAAAATTACCCCTTATTCCTGTTTTCGGGAGTGTTTGTATCAGCAACAGACATTGGATTTGGGTTAGAACCTTTTCTGCATCAATTAATATAAACACATGTTTTTATTGAAAAATTTATTGCAGAGTATAACATTGCTGGTTTTCAGTATATTGAACAACCTTTGCGATGTTTGTGAAGAGACACTTAGGATGTACAATAGATTTACGAGCTCTTGGTTTTGCAATTTTTCTGATCAGGCTTCTTATATCTATTTTGAGACAGGTGTAGGAATGTATTTGCTGGTTTTGTGATGATTTCATTTGGGTCGGCCTTAGTGGTTAGCATTGGTGTTAGGGGTTGCTAGGGTTATGGTTGGGTTAGGGTTAGGGGTCTCCCTGTCCTCTTCCGCACAGAGCCCATTCTCCACCAGGAACCAGAGTGATCTTTTTGACATATAACCTTTGGGCCTCTCTGTGGTCTGCTCCCCTCCTGCCCACCCTCTCCAGCCTCACCTCTCCCACCATGGCCTGCCCCTCTGTGGGCCACCCAGGGGTATGATTGTCCCACATGTGCCTCAGGCCGGAGTCCGAGACTTTCCATTCACTGTGCCCTCTGCCAGGAGCACTCTTCTCTCCCCCTGCTTCATGTTTGGCTAGTTTCCCCATTGGCTGGGCCCCGAATTGCCCCCTGATGACCTGACTCCTGTCTGCTGGTTGAATGCACCTGTCTGCTATTTAAATGTAGTGCCCGCCTTCCCGATGTGAGCAATTTGCTAACCTGCCCATGATGGGGCAGGCGTAAGGACATAGCCTTAGTGTCTGCACAAAAAAATCAGTCTCAGAGGGGCTCACCAAACATGTCTGATGATGAGGGACCTGCTGTCCCCATGGTGGGGAGCAGGTAGTCCCCTCAAAGGGGGACCAGACATGTGAGGTGGTTGGACAAGACTCCAACTTCTTGTCTGGGGAGATGTAGACCTACCTGGAAGCTTACACCCTTGGATTCAAGGCTGGGGCCTAAGCAAGCTCCTTCTTCTTCCAGAGGTCTTCTTTCCCCTTCCCTGACCATGGGCTGGACATGATTCCTGACCTGGGGGAGTTCGAGGGTGACCCCTCCTAGGAATACCAGGGGTTTACTGAGGACCTTGCCAGCAGGATGCCCAGTAGCCTTGAAGGGAGGAGCCTAGAGGAGGTGGAGACAGCTCTGTGGGGGCCGGTGACATCCCACTCAAACCAGGGGANAATAGGAAGTATCCTCCTGTGATTCTTATTTTAAACCAGGGGAGGGGGCCCTCTCTTGGTACTGGTAATGAGTACCATAGTCCTTCCTAGGGAACCTTATCAGATTCTACTGGGAACTTGGTCTTTGTTGTTGTGGAAGAATCAGGAGGGGACAAATTATTTGACTCCTGTTTCATTTTTCCATGAACATTTCCACCNTGAACATTTCCACAATATTTGGTTTTACACCTCTACTATTGTGAAATCATCCCAAATTTGGCACCGGCTGGCCCTTCTCTGCCAAGGGTATGTTTGAGCCAAGAAAAATGCAGCTTCTGGGTGACTGGGAGACTCTAGGATCAGAATGCTGTCAATAGGCAGTTTCTGTGATCTTAGATTGTGAACCACCTCTTGACACCCAGACTAAATAGATTTCAGATTTATAAACTTCAGATAGAAATTTTGTGTCCATGATGACAACCGAAGAATATATGTAATCCCTCAACCTCCTCAGGGCACGTCCAACTGTCCTCCCAGTGCTGACCATCCTTCTCGAACCTGCTGTCATCCTGGATCCTCTCCACCTCCTCCTCGAAAAATTCTGAATGTATCCAGGAACAGGGTGGCAGGAGGGGAGTCTCAGGAGGGGCTTCCCAGATCCTGTGCCCCAGAGGAAGCTGTG
>NW_023247809.1:0-2958 GCF_002007445.2 Ailuropoda melanoleuca | reverse complement strand
CCCCCTCCCCTGCTCTCCTGGTGTCTGCTGTCGCGCTGGTGGTGGTGGTGGCGGCAGCTGGTGGTGGCGCTGGTGCGGCCGAGGCCGAGGTGGCGGGCAGCAAGGCTATGCTCCCAGAGGGCAGCCAGTCAGGGCCTGAGCCCGAAGTGGAAGGCGGAGCAGAGACTGCGGGTAATGAGCTTCCCCTTGGAGTCAGAGCCGGGCTAGGGCTGTGGGCAGGGCTGCGGGGGTGGGGGCAGAGCCTGGCTGTGGGAGTTGAGCCCCACCTGCAGTCACAGGGTGCTCCCTCTGGGCCAGGGAGGAGTAGCACCTGGGGACTGGACCGGGAGAGCCCTGGGGGGTGGGGGGTCCTGTAGTCCGGAGACTAGTTGGTGCTGAGTCGTGAGACAGGCTGGGGAGGCAAACGAGGTCCGGAGCTCCACGTCCTTGGTGTCTCCCCTCCTCCTCCTCCCTCCCGCCGTGGCTGACCCCCTGTGTGAGCCGAGGGCTCTGTGGGATCCTGTAGGAGATGGCCATGGGGGCAGGGGGCTGTGTGGCCATTCAGCAGGAGAGCTTGAGATGGGACAAATGGGAAGGAGCCTCCCTGCGTTCCTTTCCCAACCAGCCCCCCTTTCTGCGCCTCCTTCAAGGACTGGGAGGCACCGCCATCTCCCTAAGCTCCACCACTGAGCATCTTTCCTCCCGCGTGGGCCACCTAGAAGGGTTTCTGGAGGAGGAGGGCCTTAGGGGACGACGGGTGGGCAGCGTGAGGCCAGTGTGCGCTGGGCTTATGCACAGGATGGCATCCCGCCCCCGCCCCGGGTCAGCACAGGGAGCACTGGGGTGCGGGAAGTGGCTCCCACTTCCTCTGTGTGTGCCTTCTGATCGCCTTCTCTCGCCGCGCGGACAGGGAACTGCTTCTATGTCAGCATGCCGGCCGGACCCCCGGACTCCAGCACCGAGCCCTCCCATCCCAAGAGCCTCCCTGCCTGGCGGCTTCGGGGAGCCAGTGGAAGTCACAGGCGCCCTCGCCACTCCCAGCCCAGCCTGGCCCTCAGGGACGTGGGCAGCATCTTCCGCACCATCGAGCAGCTCACGGTCAAGCTCAACAGGCTGAAGGTGGGTGGGCGGGGGGTGGGGGGTTCTCGGGCCTCAGGGGGCCCTCAGTCCCTTGTCCCAAGACCCATCGCCCCCACGAGGGAGGTATGTCCTCTGGCCTGGGCTCTCCTGGCAGCTGCCCTGGAGCACAGAACCACCCCTGGGCCCAGCGAGGGAGCGGCCCCTTCCTCAGGGCCTGCTGCACGCACGGGACCAAGGTCAGATGTTCCCCTGCTGCTGTCCCAGGACATGGAGCTGGCCCACAGAGAGCTGCTCAGGTCCCTCGCGGGAGAGGCATCGGGCGGCACCACACCTGTGGGCGGTTTCCCCACGGAGGCGGCTAGATGGACAGACGGTTCCCTGTCACCTCCGGCCAGGGAAGTCCTGGCCTGCGACTCCAGGGACGGCCACCAGCCAGGGCCGTGCTCAGAGGATGGTGAGCGAGGCGATGTCCTGTGGGTACCCATGGGGGGCGGACACGGGTCTTCATCCCCCGAGTAAGTTAAGTCACACCCTCAGCTTCAGAAAGGGATCTTTTCAGGGAAAGCCCACAGAAGCTCCCCTAAAAATGGGAAACCCTCCTTGGATTAGAGAGAGAACGAACCAGGGGAGCTGGTCTCCCTCCAGAGAGCGGCTCATAATGAGCGTGGCAGCACAGAGCTGCCCATGGGCTTGAGGCAGACGGACAGACGGGGGGTGGGGGGGTGCAGCAGACAGCCCTTTCCAGGCCCCACGGGAAACTCCTTGCCTTGTCTCATGAGCACGAACACCCCCGGGGCAGGGGGCCAAGGGAGGGTGTCCCCTCCCCCTGGGCCAGCTGCTCACCATCCTCCCCCGCCTCCACAGGCTCTGACGCCCCCCCGGAAGACAGCATGGCGCCCGCGGCCTCGTCCCCAGGACTGTAACCGCCCACTCGTGCTCTGGGGACCGGCCCGAGGCAGGGGCACACGGCAATGGGAGCCCAGACCTCCTTCCCGCGGTGGAGGCCGTGGAGAACAGGTCTAGCTGAGACCCCCGGGGGCGCCCCGCATGTTGCTTGGTCTGCTCAGGTCCTGGTCAAGTGTCAGTGTCTCCCCCTCCCTCCAGCCGCCCCCCAAGGCCTCTCCTGAGCACGCTGACTGCATCTGAAAGGCCCCCCCAGACACACAGGTGAAAGGAGGAGTCTCTGTGTAAATGCACTTTCTTCCTCCCTCCCCTCTTCACCGGACCCTGGGGCTGAGGTGGGCACCCCGCTTCTCCCCTCGTAGTCACTTCGGTTTCCTATAAATACGTACGTGCTGTATGTGCGTCTCGCTTTGTAAATAACTTTGACCTGTTTTGTTTCTGTTCCTCGGGGGCCGGAGGCAGGCCCAGAGGGACAGCTCGCATCTCCTAGTTAACAGGCCAGCTCCTGGGTCAGGGCCCGAGGGGGGAGCCAGACCTGAGCACCCGGGTCCCTGTGAGCGGGAGGGTGTCCCAGCCCACGTGGCTGAGAGCCCAGTCTCTGTGGCCTGAGCAGAGAGCTTCTCCCCGCTCCTAGGACTTGTCCTCTTCTGGGAGTTCCTGACCCTACCTCTGTCCACCCTTCCCCACCCGCTCCCTAGAGAAAAACCAGTGTATCCGGTACGGCCCTAAAACCAGGCCCAGGAGGTGGGGCAGGGGGTGTGAATGCTGGAGTCCCCGCATTAGCCCAGGACCGTCGCCGGGGGCCACGGCAGCATCGGTCGCTCACCCCATGCCAGCCCCCTCCCCGCGGACCGACAGAATAGACACACTGTGCTAGGTGTATATATACATATATATATAAATATATATATAATATATAAAATATAGAGATGGAAATGACTGTTTTCCTGTTAAAATAATGTATACTCTTATTTTCTTTCTCTCATGGTTAAGATT
>NW_023247808.1:0-2956 GCF_002007445.2 Ailuropoda melanoleuca | reverse complement strand
CACATGGAGATGTTCATCATCACTCACCATCAGGGAAATGCAAATCAAAAGTATCATGAGATATGCTCTCATACCTGCCAGAATGGCTAAAATCAAAAACACAAGAAACAACAGGTGTTGGCGAGTATGCAGAGAAAAAGGAACCCTCTTGCACTGTTGGTGGGAAGGCAAACTGGTACAGCCACTGTGGAAAACAGTATGGGGGCTCCTCAAAAAGTTGAAAATAGAACTACCCTATGATCCAATAATCATCCTACCTGGGTATTTATGCAAAGAATACAAAAACAGTAACTCAAAGGGATACATGCACCCTGTGTTTACTGCAGCATCAGTTACAATAGCCAAACTATGGAAGCAGCCCAAGTGTCCATCAGTAGATGAATGAAGAAGTGGTATGTATATACAGTGGAATATTATTCAGTCCTAAAAATAATAAAATCTTGTCATTTGCAACAACATGGATGAAGCTTGTGAGTATTATGCTAAGCAAAAGGAGTCAGTCAGAGAAAGACAAATATATGATTTCACTCATATGTGGAATTTAATAAACAAAACAAATGAAAAAAGGGGAAAAAGAGATAAACCAAAAAAGACTCTTAACTACAGAGAACAAACAGATGGTTACCAGCGGGGAAGTTGGTGGGGGGATGGGTGAAACATGTGAAGGGGATTAAGAACACACTATCTCAATGGGCACTGAGTAATATGTGGAATTGGTGAGTCACTATATTGTACAGCTGAATCTAATTTAACACTATACATTACCTAGAATTAAAAACGTTAAGAAAAACAGGTGAAGGAGATTAAGAGTATACTTGTCAAGATGAGCACTGTGTAATGTATAGAATTGTTGAATCACATTTGTACACCTGAAACTAATATAATATTACATGTCAACTATATTGGAATTAAAATTAAAAATATATAGGATACAAAGTACTTAAATACATGATCTTTAAAATAATCATGTATAATATAAACTATTAATATAGGGAAAAATAAATGTCAATTCAAGATAAAAGTTTTAAGCCGTATGGCTGGCAATCCTGCAGATCTGTCTCTTGCTTCAACCATGTTTGGATGGAATAGACCCAGGGATGCCTCTTCTTCCAGCCTCAGACCACCTCCCAGTTTCTTTTCCAGTTGCAACCTTCAGAAACATCTTCTCAGCCATCCCCAGCCTCTGAGACCAGCCAACAACGTATTTGGAGCTGAGTTACTTATTACCCACCAACCGTGACCTCCCACATTCCTCAGAATTATTCCACCAGGGTGGAGGCCACTGTCAACCGCTTGGTCAGCATGTATCTGCCGCCTCCTACACTTACCTCTCTCTGGGCTGCTACTTCCACTGTGACAATGTGGCTCTGGAGGGTATGGGGCAGTTTTCCGTGACTTCCCTGAGGAAAAGCTCCGCGGACACAAAACCAGCGATCTGCACCCTGCCCAAGATATGCAGAAGCTGTCCCAAGATGAGTGAGGTGAAACCCTGGATGCCATGGAAGCTACTACGGTACTGGAGAAGACCCTGGGCGGGGCCATTTTGTATCTCCACGCTCAGCGTTCCAGGCCCATGTGTCTGTAACTTCCTGGAGAACCACTTCCTGGATACAGAGGTGAAGCTCATCAAGAAGATGGCAACCACCTGACTGACATCTCAATCTGGTTGGTCTCCAGGCTGGGCTGGGCAAGTACCTTTTGGAAAAGCTCATCTTCAATCACAGCTAGGGGCTTTCACAGCCCAGAGGCCTTTGCGCCAGGGTTTCTGCTTACGCCTCTCCCTGAAGCCGCTGGGCAGGCTTTTAACCACGCTGGAGGCCTTTTCCAAGCCACGAACCAAATGGAAACAATAAAGCATTTTTCAGGAAAAAAAGAAAAGAAAAGAAAGATAGATAAGAATTAAAATAAAGGGGGAAAGGAATAGACAGAACATCAAAGGTAATGGTATTCTTACAATGAGGGGTGGGTTCATGGGAGTGCATCGTATGGGTATTCTTTTAGCCCTGTGATTATTTTTGTAATGAAAGCTTTCTATTAAACTTTAACATACATACAGAAAATTGCATAAATATTAAGTGAAGAGCTTAGTGAATTATCACCAAGTGAACACATCTGTGTAACCAGCATCCATATTGGGATACAGAGATTTATAAGAACCCAAAAGCTTCCTTTTGCTGCCTTCCAGGCATCACCCTCCAAAGGTAAACTATGGGAACTACCAAGCCCACAGACTAGCATTGTCTGTTGCTGAAATTCACATGCACGGATTTATGAATTAAGTAGTCTTTTGTGTCCGGTTTCTTTTGCACAATATGTCTATAAGATCATGTTGCTACTTACAATTCCTGTTTGTTCGTTCTGATTTTTTAATAATCTAAAAATGCTGCAATTTATCCTTTCTACTGTTGATAAACATGTATTTCTTCCAGTGTTTGGCTCTTAGAAATAGTGCTGCCATAGACGTTTCTGTTCACACAGAAGTACATATTTCTGACAGAAAAGTATCTGAGCAAAGGCATATACCTTGTTGGTTCATAGGATAAATACATATCTAGCGTTAGTAAATATTAGGGAAAGTTTTATGAAGTAATTATACTGACTTACATTCCTACAACCAGTGTATGAGTTCTAATTATTCAACATCCTCACTAATACTTCACATTATCATTTTTTTATTTTAGTCCTTCTAGCATATGTCTTACACATATTTTTAAATATTTGGTATCTAGTCAAAATTTAATCAAATTTAATAAAAAATTCTCATGATTTAAGAATTTACTTTTAATTTCTTGTATCAAGAAAACCTAAACTTATGCTATCATATTATGTAAAAGATTGATGGATTGATTGACATTAAAGTAAACATAGATAGGGGTGCCTGGGTGGCGCAGTCGTTAAGCGTCTGCCTTCAGCTCAGGGTGTGATCCCGGCGATCTGGGATCGAGCCCCACATCAG
>NW_023247807.1:0-2955 GCF_002007445.2 Ailuropoda melanoleuca | reverse complement strand
GGGAGGGAGGGAGGGAGGGAGGGAGAGAGAGAGAAAGAGAAAAAGAAAAAGTGACAAGAAACAAAAAAACCAACCCTGATTTGAATATTTTCTGTACTGTAGGTCACAGGTAGGGGTGCTTTTTAACCTTAAATAATAATATCTTTAATAAAATGTTCCTTGCTCCTGGTCTATCCAGATAAAACCAGATAAAAAGCCAATACAAGAGGGATGAGCTCGAATAGGAGCTTGATGGAAAACATGAGATAAACTGTTAGCTTTGGCTCCTATAAATTGCCTGGGGCTCTTGCTGCTATATTTGGTCTTCTGAATTCAAGTCCACATCATAAATACTGTAACTAAGAGGAGCCTGATGGAACTGATACACTGGCGGCTGCCTTCCAGGGTGTAATTCACACGTCAACACCAGTTATTCTTATTTTTCTGCGTCATTCCCTCTCCAGGGACAACCTTAAATTATCTGTGGGTAGACAGTTCAGCCAACTAAAAGTAAAATTGTTAAATTTTCATAAAATAGATCCTGTAGAAATAAAGCAAGTGGGCCCAAAAACACTTTGTTCTCCTTTTGGGGTATTTTTATTCTATTTGCTTCCTCTCTCATCACAACAGACAAAGTCATTCACCCCAGAATGGGCTATGGGCTGAATATATGCCCATACCTTCAGAAACTATTTAGTGACCATTGCCATTTATCATGCCTTCATACTAAGCTCTCAGGATAAAGTGACCAAGACAGAGCCCCAGGTGCTCAGGAACTTAGAATCTAGAGAGAAATACAGATAAATAGGCAAGCAATATGAAATGGTAAGACAGGGAAGCAGTAAAGAGTACAAAAGTACTAAGCCTGAGTACTCACCACTGAGTAAGGGTAGGCATGGATCACCACTGAGTTGGGGAAGGTGGGGATCCCCACTGAGTGGGGGCAGGGCAGGGATCAGAGGAGGCCTCCTGAGGGTGACATATACACTGAGATAAAGACTTTGATGTCAGTCTTTTATTTGACAAATATTTATTGAACACAAGTATTGTTATAGACCCTGGGGAGACGGTAATGATGAAGACAAAACTCCTGCCCTCCAGGAGCTTACTGAGACAGGTACCTATTTTTAATTGAGGTAGTGATAACAGCTAAAAGAAACTAAAGCCAAAAAAGTGAAGAAATAGGGATAAATTGATAATAAAAATTAAATTTATTTTAATAAAAAACAAAATAATAAAAAAATAAAGAAATAGAAAGTGATTGAATAGTCAAGAAAAGCCCCTTTGATTAGCAGGCATTCAAATATAAATGAGAAAAGTGAGAAAGCCAGACCATTGGCTCTTTCTTACCAAATGGTGCTTATAACAAATCATGCACAGTTATCTGGAATACAATACAGCTAGTGCTGTCCCCATGCCTGGGGGCGTGCGTCTGTGGCTCCACTGATCTTGGCTGGACTCATGAACCAGGGGTGAAGTCCAACATGGCCACAGCAAAACAGACCAAGAGGAGAGTGACCTGAAGACAGAGATGTTGGCAGGAGCCAGGCTCATGCAGATTTGATATAAGATGTCATGGGCAGCTTTTAGAGACTTTTGAGAAAAGTACCATGATGTGATTATTATTTGAAAAAGATCACTCATTACTACAGGGTAGACTGCAGTGAAGCAAGAGTGGAAGTGATCGGGTAAGGGGCCTTTATGATATTCTGGCAATAAATTCCAGTGGCTTGAACAAGGGTAGTAAAGGCTGAGGTGATGAAAAGAGATTTTTAAGAATCTCTTGAAGATAATCCAATGTGTCTTATAGGTGGACTGGATAGAGGTGGGTCAATGAGAGAGAGAGAGAACCCAAAAGTGGGTTCTGCAAGCTGGACTCACCACTCAGCCCTACAGCAACACAGAGTGGGTTCCTTTCGTTGGCCCAGACACTCATCCATAGAGATAGCACTGCCTCCCTTCTGCCACTTTCATGGCACCAGCATATTGAACAGAAGATGGTGTGTTCCTCACCCCTGATTACCAGTGGGAAGATTACGTGTGAGCTCTGTAAAACCACTTCACCTCTTTAATTCTTAACTTCCTCTTTAAAATGGAAGTAATGAAGGCACCTGGGTGGCTCAGTCGGTGAAGCATCTGACTCTTGATTTTGGCTCAGGTCATGATCTTTGGGTCATGGGATCAAGTCCCGATTGGGGCTCTGCATTCAGCATGGAATCTGCCTGTCCCTTTCCCTCTGTTCCTCCCCACTCATACTCTCTCTCCGTCTCTCTTTCTCTCAAATAAATGAGTCAATAAAATCTTTTAAAAAATTATAAAATAAGATGGGAGCAATCACTGACAGCGCCAATGCTGGCGAGGATATGGAGCAAGGGGATCTCCCATTCATTGCTGATGGGAATGCAAAATGGTACAACCACTTTGGAAGACAGTCTGGCAGTTTCTTTAAAAAGTAAGCATACTGTCCTTCAGTAAACAAAGGGATAAATAAACTGCAATATATCCAAACAACAGAATATTATTCAGTGCTAAAATTAAATGAGCTATCAAGCCATGAAGTCATGGAAGAAATTCAAATGTGATTTACTAAGTGAAAGAAGCCAACCTGAAAAAGCTATGTACTGCATGATTCCAACTCTATGACATTTTGAAAAAGGCAAAACTATGGAAACAGGAAAAGATCAGTGGTCGCCAGGGGTGGGGGGGGGTAGAAATGAATAGGCAGAGCAGAGGATTTTTAGGACAATGAAAATAGTCTGTGTTATCACAATGATGGATACATCTCATTATAAATTTGTCTAAACTCATAGAGTATACAACACCAAGAGTGGCACCTAAGGTAAACTACAGACTCTGGTGGTTATGATGTATTAATATAGGTTCATCCTTGGTTTATAAAAAAAAAAGGGAATGTATCATTCTGGTGAGTGAGATTATGCCTATGTCAAGGTAGGGAGTATATGGAAAATATCCATA
>NW_023247806.1:0-2955 GCF_002007445.2 Ailuropoda melanoleuca | reverse complement strand
TTGTGTTCCCGCTCTCACTGGCTGTCTCTATCTCTGTCAAATAAATAAATAAAATCTTTAAAAAAAAAAAAGAAATTTACCACTTTATTTTTTTAAGTTTTGGGGTTTTTTTTGGTGGTTTTTTTTAGTAATTTCTACGCCCAACATGGGCCTTGAACTCACAACCCCAAGATCAAGAGTCACATGCCTTTCTGACTGAACCAGCCAGGCACTCCAGAACTTTACCATTTTTAATGTTAAAATTATAAAAGTACCCCTGCCACACTGACCTCATATAGTATTATTTCAAAATAATGACAATGTCATACTGCAAAATATGCATAAAAAGTCAACAGAATTCTATTTTTTTGAAGCACAGTTGATACAGTGTTACATTAGTTTCAGGTGTACAGTGTAGTGATTCAACAAGTCTATATATTATGCTATGCTCACCACAAGTGAGCTACTGTCTGTCACCATACAATGCTATTGCAATACCATTGATTATACTTTCTGTGCTGTAACTTTTATTCCCATGACTTATTCCATTATGGGAAGCCGATATCTCTCACTCCCCTTCACCTACTTTGGCCATCTGGCAACCATCAGTTTGTTTTCTGTATTTATGGGTCTGTTTCTGCTTTTTGTTCATTTATTCTTTTCTTTTTTCAATTCTACATCGAAGTGAAACATATGGTATTTATCTTTGACTTATTTCACTGAGTGTGGTATCTTCTAGATCAATTCGTGTTTTCATAGAGACAAGATCTCATTCTTTTTATGACTAATATTCCTATGTGTGTGTGTGTGTACTATTTCTCCTTTATCCATCATCTGTAGAAGGACACTTGAGTTGCTTCTATATCATGGCTATTGTAAAGATTGCTGCAATAAACTTAGGGGTGCATATGTCTTTTTGAATTAGTGTTTTGTTTTCTTTGGGTAAATACCCAGTAGTTGAATTACTGGGTCTTATGGCATTTCTACTTTTAAGTTTTTGAGGAACCTCCATATTATTTTCCACAGTGGCTATACCAATTTATATTCCCACAAACAGTGCATGAGGGTTCCCTTTTTTCCACATCCTTGCTAACACTTATTATTTCTTGTCTTTGCTAGACATTCTGATAGGGGCAAGGTAATAGTTCATTGTGGTTTTGATATGCGTTTCCTTGATTATTAGTGATGTTGAGCATGTTTTCATAGGTCTGTTGGCCATCTATATGTCTTCTTTAGAAAAATGTCTATTCAAGTCTTCTGCCTATTTTTAATCAGATGATGATGATGATGATGATTTTGGTATTGAGTTGTATACGTTCTTTATTTATTTTGGATACTAACCCTTATTGGATTTATCATTTACGAATATCTTCTTCCACTTATAGGTTGCCTTTTTGTTTTGTTGGTGGTTTTCTTTGGTGTGAAAAAAGCTTTTTTTTTAAATGTAGTCCCAATAGTTTATTTTTGCTTTTGTTTCCCTTGACTAAGTAGACATATTGAGAAAAATCTTGCTAAGGCCAGTGTCAAAAAAAAATTACTATGTTTTCTTCTAATAGTTTTATAGTTTTAGGTCTCACATTAGTTCTTTAATCCATTTTGAGTTTATTTTTGTGTATGCTGTAATAAAGTAGTCCAGTTTCATTCTTTTGCATGTAGCTGGCCAGTTTTTCCAGCATTGACTATTGAAGAGAGTGCCTTTTTTTTCAATTGTATACTTTTGCCTCCTTTGTCACAGATTAGTGACATAAAAGTATGGGTTTATTTCTGTTCTCTATGTTCTTCCATTTATCTGTGTATCCATTTTTGTGCTAGTGCTATACTGCTTTGATTACTACAGATTTGTAGTATATCTTGAAGTCTGGAATTGTGATGCTTCCAACTTTGTTCTTAAGATTGCTTTGGCTAGTAGGGTTCTTTTGTGGTTCCATGCAAATTTTAGGATCATTTTTTCTAGTTTTATGAAAAATGTTGTTGGTATTTGATTAGGGATTGTACTAAATTTGTAAGATTGCTTTGGGTAGTATGGACATTTTAACAATATTAATTCTTCCAAATGATGAGCATGGAATATATATCCATTGGTTTGTATCATCTTCAGTTTCTTTCATCGGTGTTTTATAGTTTTCAGAGTACAGGTATTTCAGCTCCTTGGTTAAGCTTATTCCTAGGTATTTTACTCTTTTTAGTGCAATTGTAAATGGAATATTTTTTCTTAATTTCTCTTTCTGCTACTTCATTATCAGTGTATAGAAAACACTGTGAATAGAAACACAACAAATTCATGCATATTAATTTTATATCCAGCAACTTTACTGAATTAATTCAATGCTTATTTTTTGGTGGAGTGGTTAGGGTTTTCTATTTACAGTACCATGTTTTCTACAAATAGTGACAGTTTAACTTCTTCCTTACCAATTCAGATGCGTTCCACTTTTTTTGTGTGTCTGATTGCTGTGGCTAGGATTTCTAGTATTATTTTATTTTTTTAAACTGTGATTGATCCCAGGACCCTGGAATCATGACCTGAGCTGAAGGCAGATATTTAACTTACTGAACCACCCAGGTGTCCCTCTAGTAGTATTTTAGGTAATCACTGTCAGAGTTGACATCCCAGTCTTACTCCTGATCTTAGAGGAAAAGCTCTTAGCTTTTCACCATTGAGTATGACGTTAGCTGTGGGCTTCTTAATTTTTTTAAATTTTTTATTATGTTACGTTAGTCACCGTACAGTACTTCATTAGTTTTTGATGTAGTGTTCCATGATTCACTGTTTGCATATAACACCCAGTGCTCCATACCATACGTGCCCTCCTTAATACCCATCACCTGCCTATCCCCATCCCTCCCTCCTCTGAAACCCTCAGTTTGTTTCCCAGAGTCCATAGTCTCTCGTGGTTCATTCCCTTTCTGTTTACCCCCCTTCATTCTTCCCTTCCTTCTCCTACCGATCTCCCTGCTATTCCTTATGTTCCATAA
>NW_023247805.1:0-2955 GCF_002007445.2 Ailuropoda melanoleuca | reverse complement strand
GCGCAGTCGTTAAGCGTCTGCCTTTGGCTCAGGGCGTGATCCCGGCGTTCTGGGATCGAGCCCCACGTCAGACTCCTCCACTAGGAGTCTGCTTCTTCCTCTCCCACTCCCCCTGCTTGTGTTCCCTCTCTCCCTGGCTGTCTCTCTGTCAAATACATGAGTAAAATCTTAAAAAAAAAAAGCAACACAGCTTTACTAAGGTGTAATTGATACACCTTGCATATATTGTATATTGTATGACTCAGGGTTTTCTGGAAAAAAAGAACCAGTAGTCAGATAGGTAGAGAGAGAGAGAGGAAGAGATTTATTTTGAGGGATTGCCTCACATGACTAGGGGGGCTGAGAAGTCCCTCAGTCTGCTGTCTGCAAGCTGGAGGCCCAGGAAAGCTGGTGGTGTAATTCCAGTCCAAGCCTAAAGGCCTGAAAAGCTGTGGGGGAGAAGGTACCAGGGAGCCAGTGGTGTGAGTCCCCATCTGAATGTGAAGGCTCGAGAACCGGAAGCACCAGTGTCCAAGGGGAAAAGAAGGATGTTTCAGCCAAAGCAGAGAGGGCAAAAACACCCTTCCTCATTTGCAGGAATTTTTAATATTTGCTTTTTAACTTCCAAGAGGTCTTTTAGTGTGTGTGAGTGTGTGTGTTCTGTCGCTCTACAAATTAAATCATAGCAACTTTCTGAGGTGGGATGTGGCCGACTCCCCTTCCTATGGAACAGGGGAGACCCTGCTTTTCCGTCTGGTGATCAGAGGGGCCATATCAAAGATTGGGCAAGGCCCGCTGTGCGGGGGTAAGGGTCAAGGCCAGGCAGATTCTTTAAATGTTCTAGGAATTCTGTCTTTTTCTGTTGGGGTGTTCTATGAGAATAGTCTTTTGTTCTTCAATAGACTCCAGCAGTTTTATCAGCCGGAACAAATCCTACAATCTGACTTTCCCAGTGTCCTTGATTATACTTGAGTCACAGGTTAGCGTCATGGCACACAAAACAAGGGAGGTGAGGTGCTCAAGGGAAAATTTCAACTTCCTTGCTCTGTTTTCTGTGAATCTTACAAGAAAAAAGTTTTTACTGTTTTGCTACATAAAAGCCAATTTCCTCCACAAGGTGGAAGAACGTGTGGTAGAAGGTGGCAGGATGGAAATTGATGGCTTGTTTAGTAGTTTTCCCTTGAAGAACGAAAAATGCTTACATGTATTACTTTACACTTTATGTAGTCCAGTGAGATACATGTTTAAATGGAACAAGTAATTTTCGTTGAGGACAGTAGTCACATGGGACTAATTTTTCATTATACAATGATGGATTTTGCACTAGGAAAATAATGTCTTTTATCAAGGAGCAGTTAAGGGGTTTTATCTCACCATCCAGAGATAATTGAGTGATTTTCTTTTGGGTAAAAATTAGCTTTGCATGTGTTCTCTTTTTATAAGATCTTTTACTTACTACCCAAAACATTTATAATGGTTAGGGCATCTATAAAAGAAGCCGTTTACTTTATTCACATTATTATTATTCAGCAGACTTTTCAATCTTTTGTTTCAAGATTCAAGGTACCCACAGAGGACAGGCATTCTGAGATAAGAAAACCTCGTGACTACATTTACTACTGTTATTATCCTTATGGATTTCATCTTTCACTATAACTAAAGCACTTTTTTCCCCGTATTGTATACTCTTACCTTTTTTATTACTGTTAGCTTCATGGCCTAAGTCACATTCTTATGAATATTTTGCAACAAGTTAGGGAGACTAAAAAGGAAAGGGACTATTAAGTAAATATAGCATAATTTATGCAGACAAGTGAGTGTTGTTTCCTTCAGAAGAGACCCCTCTGAATTCAAAATCTTTTTTTCCAGCACGGTTGTGTCAGAGGCTAGGGTCTTGGCTTTTGAGACTTAAAAGTAACTTGAAACCAAATCTGGTAAATAAAGGGTGAAGGAAGCTAGCGTTTCTCAAGCCTCTATAACCAGAGATGTATGTATGTCAATGTCCTTGCAAGAAGGGGCCTACCTCCGTTTGATAGCTGGGCAAGTACAGAGAAGTAAATGGACTGCCTGCGTTCACATAACTAGAAATGAATTACACTCCAGTTTGGTTTGATCCCAGAGTCATTTACTCTTCCCCTATATTAGACTGGTTATTTTATTTACCCTTTTTCTGTGTTTAGAAAAATGTGTCTTTAAAGTCATAAAGCTAATTTTTTTTGTCTGTCTGGTTTATGGATTGATTCTGGATGTAAATGAAGAAGAGGATACAAAAAATATCATCGTTATTGAAATAAGTAACTTCTTAGAAGGAGAACTCTAGTATGTTCTAATATATTCTATGTTCTATTAATGTATATGAGAAGATGAGTGTACGAAGTTAGGTGTCATATATGATAGATAACCTCACCCACTTTTCCAAATCGTCTGATTTGAATTTCACACTGGGTTTCTAAAAAGTGTGTTGACTTACCTATTGGATTGAGAGTCGCTCATTTCCCATATTACGTTAGTGACTTTAGAAACTTCAACTTGATTGTTTTTGGTCAGAGAGCTAAAAGCACTTGCCATAAAATTGCTCTTTTATAAGCAGATAACCATGTTAAAGTTGGAGGGAGGAAGGGTGGATCACCAAGCAATACCAAAAGTGGGAGTTTAGCTCCCTGTGAGGATCTGGCCCTGGGCTGGAGGTGAGATTACAGGGTGCTCTAGGCGGCATAGTGCCCCGTACTTTGGTGCTGGTATTTTTTAAAGTCTTTAAGGAATTGGAATTTTGCCAGTAATGTTCCTTTTCTAAGGGTATCAGCATAGAATTCTTGAGATGTAGAAAATAAAACATTTTTTAAAGATTTTATTTATTTATTTATTTTTTAAAGATCTTATTTATTTATTTGACAGAGGTAGAGATAGCCAGCGAGAGAGGGAACATAAGCAGGGGGAGTGGGAGAGGAAGAAGCAGGCTCATAGCAGAGGAGCCTG
>NW_023247804.1:0-2955 GCF_002007445.2 Ailuropoda melanoleuca | reverse complement strand
GAACACAGCAGGGGAGTGGGAGAGGAAGAAGCAGGCTCCCAGCAGAGGAGCCCGATGTGGGACTCAATCCCTGAACACCGGGATCACGCCCTGAGCCAAAGGCAGACACTTAAGGACTGCGCCACCCAGGCGCCCCAGAATAAAGTTTTCTATACAGAAAAAGTAAAAAAGAAATTACCTTTTCTTGTAGCAACTTTGAGGAAGCTGCATCACGATTTCCTTTTCCACCAGCAGTATTAAAATGAGACCATGGTAAAACTGAATTAAAAGTTAAGGAATCGTCCAAGGCAAAATCTGGTTTCATAAAAATCTATTAAAAAATGTATTTTCCTCAATTAGATAAACATTTTTTTACATCCATTATCCCTTCAAACATCATAAGACCATTAAACAATGATTAACTTGGATCTGAAGCATAAACAGCAAAAGTGATAAGTTGATTTACACAAAAATCTGTATAAAAAATGTATAGTGTTTTATCAAGCTAAAAATACTCATGAAAGATTGAAATATGTTTTTTGTCTTTACCAATGGAGGTGATCATTCCATTACTATGTAATCAAATTCACTAATGCAGTCCCATCAGGCACATGCCAAAGGGAGATATCCTACTTATCCCAAAAATTTTTATATTATTTCCCACTGATAGTTTTTTAAAAATGCCAAATATCAAATTCTTTATATTTATATTTCTACTTCCTCTTGCTTAAAATGCTTTCAAAATTAGCTTTGTAGATTAGACATATACTAAATTTTAAAACCAAAATAAATTCAATTTTATGAAAAGATCACGCTTTTTCCTTTACATACCACATCCATCTGGGCACTAAGTCCTACCCATTATATTTTCTAAATAACACTTGAATGCTCTCTTCTCTATGTCTATAGCATTTTGTCAGTGCAGCTCTTCATTATCTCTGGATTACAGTAAATGGCTATTTACTCATGTCCTATTTACTTATATCCCCTATAATGCAAGTATAACTGAATTAATAATGTCTCTGTTTAAATCTCTCAATGGATTCCCACGACCTAAGGACCAAACTCCTTAGAATGGCATCAAAGGCCCTTCATTTTTTTGAACTCCGTCACGAATTTGTATTTTGCCACTCCCACTATTTACAAGTTACATTCTAGCAATACTCAACTTCCATACCCTCTTGTGCTTTTTTATCTTTGTATCTGCTTTCGGCCTAGAAGGCATTCCCTGACTATTCTCCTAGAGAACACAACCAAATCAAAAGGGCAAACACTATCTCTGTGTGAACACTTACCCCATCTCTGAACTTAAGTACATATGCCACATATATTTTATGTATCTCATACTTCACAAAAATTACTGAATATATGTATTACCCCCTGGAGATCATACATTCCTGTAAGACTGGATTTATAGCTAATTAATCTTTGTATCTCCATTACCTAGCATACAGCCTGAAATATAGTTTAACTTACTTAATTTCTATGTTATATTTTATTATATATACTGATCCATTTTACCTATATCCAAAAATTAGTATAAAGTGATAGGGAAAATCTAACTAGGGACATGAGTGTATTTTCTAGTCCCTGCTTTAGTGTAATTAAAAGTACTGATTAATTCAATAAACATTTACTGATGATATAACCCATATGCTAGGCACTAAGGGGGAAACAAAGATAAATTACTACATAGGTCCTAATCCCAAGGATCTTTAGT
Source organism: Ailuropoda melanoleuca (assembly GCF_002007445.2). Lineage (NCBI taxonomy): Eukaryota > Metazoa > Chordata > Mammalia > Carnivora > Ursidae > Ailuropoda > Ailuropoda melanoleuca. The sequence continues at coordinate 1,256 of NW_023247804.1, read as the reverse complement.
CCAATGGATGTGATAAAACATACACATAAACATAAGAAGAGTGACAAATGCCTTAAAAAGGAAGGCACAGGTCTACATAAAATACTATGGAAGTTCAGCAAAGGGGCCAATTATCTTCAGCTGGGAAGAACTGTATTCATGTAGAGCTGCCATTAAAGCAAAAGAATGTAAAGAAAGGATTAGATACGGGGAATTGAGGGAAAAGTCTTCCAGGCTAAAGCATCAGTGCAAGTAAAGAACGGAGCCACCAAAATAGTTTTGGCTGAAGTAAATAATGTGTAAAGATCAGTAAGCAAAAGTTGAGTATGACTATGATGGAAATGAATAATCAAGGGCCTTAAAGGACGTTTGAATTTTATTTTGTAGGAATCAAACAACTTCAAAAATGACTGCCTTTTTGTTTCTGTCTGTTGTCTTTCTGTGTCTTCTCACCTTAGAGAGCAGTTATCACAGACCTCTATGAGAATCTAATTAATGCAATGGACTCTTTCCCCAGGGGGAAAAAGAAAATATCTATTACACATCTCTATACAACTTTCCATACAAAAGACATATCTCTTAATAATTAGAAAGGGAACATCAATAAAATTCTTTTTCAGAATGGAGAGACTTAAACATATTTGTAGATTTCAGTAATGAAGAAGAAACTGATGATGGCAAAACAAAGAAGAAAAGTGATGCACAAAGTCCCAGAACAGGCAAAGTGGTTAAAGTGTAAGAAATCCAAATGAAAGCTTCTTATAAGGCAAAATTAAAGATATTAAAGATTATTAAAAAAAATTAAAGATATTAAAAAGCAGTATTCTCATTTATTAAGCTTTGTTACCTTAGGTACTTGCTCCAGATCTGTCCTGGATTTATCTATGAAAAAAAGGAAAAGAGAAAATATGATTTTTTTTAACCTCTTTTCATTTTATTCCATAAAATACACTTTGAGCAGATTCTGTACTATGTCACAATCACATAACCACTTAAATTCCCTCAGCAAACATCAAGCACCTCCTGTATGCCTAGCAGTATACAGAGCACTGAAAAAAATCCTGTTTCAAATAATTTTCATCAGTTGTATGGTAGCAAGAAAACTAAATACATTTCAAGTGTTTTTTAAATGGACACAGAAAGCCTGATGCTATCTTATTAAGTTTGGTGAAATTAAGTTTGGCGTATGGTTTTTAAAAATGAATTAGGGGCGCCTGGGTGGCGCAGTGGTTGGGCGTCTGCCTTCGGCTCAGGGCGTGATCCCGGCGTTATGGGAT
>NW_023247803.1:0-6829 GCF_002007445.2 Ailuropoda melanoleuca | reverse complement strand
TTTTTCTTTTTCTTTTTCTTTTTCTTTTATTAAAATTTAAATTCAATTAAGTTCCTTCTGATTGTACCATAACACTCTCTCTCTTTCATAAATACACCTCATTTTTAGTTAGAAAAGCAAATGTAAAGTACACAAAAGGTTTAAACACAACCTTTTTGAAATAAAATTTGGAAAAGCTTTAATTTTTTTTTTTTTTTTAGAATTCAAGTGGAGAAATGAGTGCACCATTTAAATGTTAAATTTCTTCCACCAGCCACAAGCTAGTCAACATGTTTGTACCTTTCACAGGCTTCAAACCTCACAGTATTTTTAGAGCAGGTGAAGGCTAAAAGGAGAAAGACAAGTTTCTCCCACTGGCAGATGACAATTTTGATTACCCTGATCTCCTAAACTGTGTGCTGTGCATACCAAATATTTTTATTATTGTTTAAGTTAACAAGGAGGGAAACTAGAGTCAGTTTTCAATTTTAAATCTATGTTCTAATGCAGATGAATAGTTTTCAATTAGTTTGATGGCAGAATGAAAGAAGGTATTTTTAAAATTATTTTAATTATAACACACTGCATATTCATGGTACGTATTAACTTAATATCTTTATTTAATTGTAGGCTTAATTGCTGAATTAGTACGTCCCTCAGCTTAAAAGACAGGGACCAGATCTTGTTGGTATTTGTTAATTAATATTAGAGCTCGGTTACACTTTTTATATATTTTACTTGGNTCGGTTACACTTTTTATATATTTTACTTGGTAGTGATTACGAAGCCAAGGTGAAGGAGGGCAACGGACCAACATGACTCTAATCGAAGTGGATTACAAGGTGTTACTAAAGCTAGCAGTTCTGGGTGGAACTTGATAATGACCTTGGAATTTTTTCAACCCGAAAGCATCTTAGCGCCAATGTCGTAAGATAGGACAGCGTGGTGTAATGCTCAATGGTTCATTAGTTGCATATAACGCCCAGTGCTCATCACAAGACTACATCAAAAACTAATGACATTCTATATGGCGGCTAACTGAATGTAATAAAAAAAATTTTTTTAATTAAAAAAAAAAGACAGCATGGTGACACAAGATAGCACAGTGGCCCTCTGGCAGCTCCCCAGAAAGTCAAATGGGGTTTCCAATATTTAATTGCACTGAGGCAGCCTCACACAAAGACAAGGAAGAAAATCATGGCGGGAGAATGGGTGTCTAGAACTACTACACACATCCCTGTATGGTTCCCATTTTCTTAAAAAGATAAACAGGGATTCTTTGATATTATAAAGCCTTAGTGGTTAATGAAGAAACATGTTCTGTGGCTTGTCTTCTGAATAAAAAGTCATACATTTTATTACTGGAAATTTAGGAAAAAATATATATTTGTTAAATATAACAATTAAAACCTCACTAAAGCCTAAAATACTCTAAAGATTTGGGATTTTGTCCATCTCTTTTTTTTCTTAGCTCATCTCTAGTATAAACTTCTCTTGATAGCAGGGATACAAACTGCACCACATTTCTTTTTTATTTTTTTACAGAACTTGCAGCCAACCTGAGATCTTGTCCCCCAAACTGAGAAGTTTCCTTTAAGAAACCTTGAAGACTTGGTGGTGAAGGGCCTTTGTCCTCCATTCTCTTTCTGCTCCTTACGGCCACTCCCAAACCATACTCTCTCCATCCTTCTTAGAAGCTCGGAACCTCAGGCTATCAGCCTTAACAGGCATGTGCCCTCCTTAGAACTATCACTGACCTGAGTTAACTTTCCCTCCTTCTTTGCAGATTTTAGCTTCTGTCATGTAATAGGCTCTCCTCTCTGTTCCACCACCTCCTCTCTTCAAGGAGCTTGGACTTACTGCTTCCCAGTCTCTCACTCCCGTCATCATACCCTGGAAGCCTTGCCACAGCTGCACTGTGATTGCATCCCTCTTTCCCCATTCAATCCTTCTGGTACCTCAATGTTAGCAAGTCTTAGCTCCCCACAGGGCCTCATGAGCTGTTGGTCCCTCCACCTTTCCATGGTCTTTCACTCCTATCATGTCATACTCCTTGGTTCAGCTTATATTGCATCCATGTGCCCACGTACTCATTTATGTCTTTCTTCCTTCAACAAATATTTATCCATTTATTAAATGGCTATGTGGAGCAAGGATAGACCATAGGTGGAAAAGTAGAGCAAAGAACTAGTCTAGGGGCTGAGGATATATCAATGAAATATAAATATCCCTGTTCTGATTAAGCTTTTATTCAAAAAATAAATCAACAGGGGAAATATGATGACAAGACCAAAACTGTATATTCAGGTGGTAGAGTCTAATGGGAAAAACGAGGCAGAGACGCAGGGTATCAGGAAGGGTGGACATTAGACGGAGAGCCCAAGAAATGCTTTGGCAACTTGTAGCATTTGAGTGAAGACTACTTGGAGGAGGAGGGAGAGGAGTGAGTCCCCACAGAGTACCAGGCCATGGGTAAGGAAGCAGGCCTAGTATTTAAGGCATATCGTGGAGGCCATGGTGTCTGCGGTGGAGAGAGCAAGGGAAAGGGCCACTGGCGAGGAGGATATAGTCGTTACAGGGTGGGGCGGAAATGATGCAGAGTCCATTTTTATAGTCGTGACCTTGAGTTCACGCTCAGCTCCCTGCCCCTCTTTCTCACTATCCTACTCACTTGTGTAGGCCATAGCTTCGGTGAAACCCAACTTGTCTACACCGCTTGCTGTTATGTGTCTGAATTCCACTGCAGGAATGTAATCCGCCATAGTGACTGGCTCACCTCAACTTCATGATAACTCACCTCACATAAGCTCTTCATGTCACCAACGCCTCCCTCCCCTCCACGCATACGACCACATCCACATGCACACATACCACATACTTCACCACACAAACACACCTATATACCCCATGCTGCATGTAAACATACCATACACCACACACACACACACTCACTCTGCCATGCTCAGAGAACATTCAATACCTTTTGTCTCCTTACACCCAACACCTTCTCTTGTGCAGTGAAAGGAGAATGCTGGGTCCACGTGCTCGTGAGTAGGGAGATGTGGTGGTGGGTGCCTGTGGAAATTTTCTTCTGATTTCTTCACTTTTTTCAATCAACTCAAAAGCAAGGTTGTCATCTGAGAACGAATATGGGAAAGGAGAAGAGGGAGTAGAGATGACTGACCCCAGAGCTGCATTGCTCTAACTTTTAAATTCCTGTTAAAAAAGAAAAAAAAAAGATTTTCTCTCCTGTACAGGAAAAGAGCACGATTGCTTTCCAGAAAGCACCCAGCTATTAGTTAACAGAATGTTCTTTAGCCCCCAGGGTGTGTAGGGGAGGAAATAAACACCTTCCGCTAATTCCAGATGAGTCAACTCCCCCACAAGAAATGGTGTGATGAGGGAGCACACGTGAGGTTTTGCACAAAGACTTAAGATTCAGTCCCGCCTGGGGGGTAATGTGGCCCCCTCACTTCAAACTGCATAAATTTAAGCAAGTCATATCCCCCTCTGAGATACAAGATTTCCATCTAAGAAATGGGAATAATCTCAGTTGGGTTTTTGGAAGGATTAAGTAAGATCCCATCTGCAAACACGCTACCAGAGTGCAGGACACAGAGGAAACATTCACACCAGCCCTCAGCAGGAACACGGTCCTCAAAGAACAGACTCAGGGCAGCAATTAAGAAAATGTCATCTGAGATTTCGACAACTCAGTCTGTTTTATGTCTCCATTTGCCTGATGGCAGAAAATATGTTTCATTCGTTGCATTGTAAACTCATCCATTTTGAGCTCCATGGATTTCCCTCCTTCTCCTTCTCCTCCTTCTCCTCCTTCTCCTCCTTCTCCTCCTTCTCCTTTTCCTTCTCCTCCTTCTTCTCCTTCTCCAGGGAGTTGATTAATTCTACAGACTTAGCTGCATTATGGAGGACTCCAGCCAGTTCACACTGGCCACATCTGAAATGTACCCACTTCTCTTCTGGTCCATAGGAACATCTCTGCCAGCCTGTCCATTCCGCAGTCAGCTGGCCCATACACTCCTCTGAGGAATTCTCCAGCCAAAATTCTAGGTCCTGGCTTCCTTTCCCTGTAAATCTTCAGCATGTCCTGTCAATTGTGCCTTCAAACCAATGCTCCAAATGCATCTGCATTTTCACAGCTCCCCACACCCCCCCCCTGGACGCCAGTCTCCCACACTTCCCTACATTTGGACAGCAGCCTCCCGGGGTGGTGCTGCCTCCATTCCCTCTTCATTCCTTTCCAATTCACTATGGTGCAGCCCTAGTCACCTTTATGTAAATTAAGCATGTTCTTCTCCCACCCAAAACCTTCCACTTTCTTCCTACTTCATCTAATATAAAATATGACCTTTCCCTGGTATCAAGCCCAACATGACCTGGATCCCTTTTATCCCTCTGACTTCATTAAGTATCAATCATCTTGTCATGCATGTTACCTCCTTTAAAAAACAAAACACAGGGGTGCCTGGGTGGCTCTGTCGAGAGCCTTGGTTTCAGCTCAGGTCATGATCTCTGAGTCCTAGGATCAAGCCTTGCATCTGGCTCCATGTTCAGTGGGAGTCTGCTTGTCTCCCTGTCTCTCTGTTCCTCCCTCCACTCGTGCTCTCTCTCTCTAAAATAAATAAATAGGAGCACCTGGGTGGCTCAGTTGGTTAAGCGTCTGCCTTCAGCTCAGATCATGATGTCCGCGTCCTGGGATTGAGCCCTGCATCAGGCTTCCTGCTCAGCAGGGAGTCTGCTTCTCTTTCTCTCTCTGCCCTTCCCCATGGCTCCTTCTCTCTTTCTGTCTCTCTCAAATAAATAAACCAAAAAAAACTTCAAAAAAATTAAAAATAAATAAATAAATAAATCTTTAAAAAACATAGTGTGCTATTGAGGTAGAGCGGACACCAAGAAGCTGTGCGTACATCCTGTACACAACTTGACGCGTGTGCAGCTAAGTTACACTCGCGATACCATCACTACTGTCAAAGCCATAGACTTATCCATCCCTTCCCAAAGTTTCCTTTAGTATTATTATATTTACCTGGGTGTCAAGAACACTTGGCATGAGAGCTACCCTCTTAGCAGATTTTATGCATATAATACAGGATTGTTCGCTACAGGCCCTACCCTGCATACTAGGTCTCCAAAATTATTCCTCTTGTACAACTGAAACTTTGCACTCTGTGACCATCACCTCCCCATTTCCCGTCCCCCCAACCCCTCGTAACCACCATTCTACTCTCTGCTTCTGTGTGTTTGGCTATTTTAGATTCCACTTATAAGTGAGACAATACAGTATTTTTCTTTCAGTGTCTGACTTATTTCACTTAACATAATGACCTCCAGGTCCATCCATGTTGTCACAAATGGCAGGATTTTCTCCTTTTGTAAGGTTGAATAATATTCCATTGTATGTATGTACCACAAGTTCTATGTCCAATCACCAGGGGCACTAGGTTGTTTCCATATCGTGGCTATTCTGAATAATGCTGTAACAAATGTGCAAATATAGATATGTCTTTGAGATCCTTATTTCAATTCCTTTGGATAAATACCTAAAAGTGGAATTACTGGATCATGTGGTGGCTGTATTTTTAATTTTTTGAGAAACCTCCACACTCTTTTCCATAATGGCTACACTAATTTACATTCCCACCAACAGTATGCAAGGGTTCACTTTTCTCCATATTCCCGTCATCACCTGTCTTTTGTTTTTCCTTTTATTTTTTATCTTTTGTTTCCTAAAAATAATAACCATCCTACCAAGTGTGAGATGGTATCTCTTTGTGGTTTTGATTTGCATTTCCCTCTGACTTATGATGCTGAACACCTTTTCATATACCTATTGGCCATTCGTATGTCTTCTTTGGAGAAATAGCTTTTCATTGTTCTCAATACATTAAGCTTTTGCATAACTTAAGAGCCATACATGAAGTTTCCCTCTGCGAGGAAGACTCACTCCAATCTTTGCAAAGGTGCCCTTCCAGCCAGATTTCTACGCGTGGCTGTTCATTCAGCTCTTGGCCTGAACATCACCTCTTCAGAAAGCCTTCTCTTGACTCTCCCATCTAAGAAAGGCACTCACATACCTTGCATCTCATCCCAGCATTTAATTCTCTGTACACATTTTCTTGTTTATTGATGTTCACATGTTTAGTCTGTCCCACTTAACCACAATGTGTGCTGTATAGTTAAGTGTTGGGACATTTTTAGTTTTCTTCATTATTAAATCCCATCACATGAATGGTGACTTTTTCTAGCTAGGTGTTTAACTAACATGTTCATAGGCATATGAATGAATGAATTCCCCTCCAGATAAGCAAGGTGAAATTAACCAACCACAGATAATATATATGTGGAACATTTGGTTGACTATAATTAATAAAATAATTTGTAGAGTTATTGTCACTTTTACAAGGAGTGGTATTATCTTGTTTTAATGTGCATTTCTTTTATTAATAGCTTAATTTTGCCTGCACTGTTATTTCTATATACTCTTTTGTGAATTACTTATTTTTCCCTCTGATAATTGTTTTACCACAATCCCAATCATTTTTAAGTTGTAAGATATTTATATGCTATTCCTATATTTGTAAAATTTTTTACTAAGTTATCATACTTGTCTTAATTCTATAATGATGTTTGATATAGAATTTTGAGATTTAATGGATTTTTAAGTCTATTTTTTCTTTGTAATGTTGGTTTATTCCTTTAATAGGTACACAGTGGTTTTGAAAAAGTCACATATTTCCAATATCTTTCTTCCCATAAGGAATCTGGTTTATCTCTTCATTTATTCAAATCTTTCTCAGTTGTCCCTCCAAAATGTTTTTTAGTTTGATTC
>NW_023247802.1:0-2954 GCF_002007445.2 Ailuropoda melanoleuca | reverse complement strand
CTTTGATAAAGCAGGAAAAAACTTCCGGTGGAAAAAAGACAGTCTATCCAAACATTTCTTAAGTGTGAAAAAATAAAGGTGCAGCTCATTCAAGTTTTTGTGGCTGTTTCCTGTAGCACTTCCCTATGCCCTTCTAGTTCTCATTTGTAACACTGATCTGAAGCCAGAGTGATGTATTTCTCTCACCTGCCTTGATCACTGAGAAAATAAAGTATTTTAGGACTAGGCCACAGGCTAAAGGGAAATGTCTTTCTTTCTTAGGAGATCCCTGAACAATACATCAGTAAATTGTCTGGATTTGGGCCTGAAGTTTCATGAATAAAGGCTCTTTTTTCTGGGCACACAATCCTTTGTTCACTTCCCCTGATTTTATTCCATTCTTTGGATCAATGTTTTTTAACGTGTAGTCTCTACCAAGCTTTCTAACCTCACCAAAAGCTACAAATCACAAAATAACTAGACAAAAATCAATTGTTTTATATATTTAAGAGTTAGCAAACTGGCTCTTTTTTATACTGCAGCTAATCTATTTTATTTTATCTATACAGTTTCTAAGATTTTAATCTAATATTTTTAAATGATGATATTTTACATAAAAATCTAGAGATCTGTCTTCTTTTGAAAAATCAGAAAATCAGGCAACACTGGATCTCCCCTTACAGTAATAACTGGCCTCTTTTAAACTAAATTTAAATTCTCTGTTTCACTGTATTCATTTTTGGCCCATTTCACTCATTTCTTGTAACTTCCTCTGCACCTATAGAATTTGTTTTGATTGATGCTATGTATAAACAGCAATCCCTTAAATTATATGGAACAAAAGTCACAGCCATCTACAAAATTTTTCATCTCCTTCTTCATATGGTTTTATGATCTTTTTTGTTTGAACAAACCTTCACATTTATATTATTATAACCATGTAAATACTGGTCATTGCTGAGCCACTTAGTGGATTCTGATTACATTTTCTTCCTTGAACAACTTTTGTTTTCACTGGAGTTAATAATTGCCTTGTATCCTTTGTTTAACCTTACAAATACTATCTCTAATTCATCCCCCAAGCTCTCCCACGGAATTATGATTCTCTTCTCAATCTGTTTAAACACATTGGCTGGTCCATCAGCTTAATTTTTCTTTAAACTGTCTCTTAAAAATAGTTCTTCTGCTTGTCTTCCTTCTCTAGTCAAGGCTGCATCACTGTTGCCTGGATAACCTTGTTTTCTGGAGCCTTTATTGTCCTGCTATTTAGTTTATTCTCTCCCTTTAGTAGGGTACATCCTCCAGTAGTTCTCTGAGAAGTTATACATGTGAAATACAAGACTGTAGACCTTGAATGTCTTGTGATATCATTATTGGATTCCCATTTGATTAGACCAAGGCTTAGCTTTGGGCTTTCTTAAGTTTGTTATGTCCGTTGTCAGTCATCTATGTTCAATCTTCTAATATGTTTTTTGTTTATTTATTCTTACTTTTTCCTCTTTTTTTTTTCCTTGTGGGTTCATACCTCTGATACTTTTACAGTCGTTTTTGTAACATTTTGCGTGAAAAAGAGTTAAATGCATCTACATAATTGGTCATATTTAATCAGAAGCTTGGATTACTTTTGTAATCAGAAAAGAATAAATCTACTTCCATAAATAAGCAGGGTTTGGCTCTTTGTTGACCACTCCCTCCAAAAACATTATATTTAAAATGCAAGTATTGACTCTATAGCCACACTTTTATGAAGTCTTTACCTGATCAACTTAGAAGAGTCAGTGATAAACATAGCCTCTGAGATGCACTATATAACACTGAGTAGGAAAAGTAAGATGTCCCCAGTTAAGTTTAAAAAAAAGAAAAAAGAGCTGGTCACAAATGATGTATTTAATTATGCTGCAACTCCTTTCTCAGTAATCACGGCCTTTTGGGGGCCTAAGAAAAACTGAAGACCAATCAGCTCAACGTTTCTGGGGAGGCTGATTGTCCTGGAGCAGCCAAAGTTACAAAACTACCTCAAACCTGTCTCAAAGGTTGGCATCATTTTTACTTTATGAAACTCCTCCCTTGGTGTAATATTACATAATTTTCCCCAACTTGGCTGCTCCTGTACCTCACCTTTGCCCTTGCATTAGTTTTCTATTGCTGCATAACTAATTACTGCAAACTTAAACCAACTCATAACCACACCCATTTGTTATTCTCAGTCATGTAGGTCAGAAGCACAGCATAGTTCAGGGGGGTTCTCTGCTTAAGGCCTCACAAGGCCAAAACCAAGGTGTGGCTGGGCTGCTCTTATCTAGAGGCCCTGGAGAAGAATCTGCTTCCAAGTTCTTACAGGGTGGTGGCTGAATGCAGTTTCTTGCTGATGTTAGGCTATAAACTGGGGATTCCTCTCTCATCTTCTTTCATCTTCTCCTTAGGAGTCCTTGATATTTTGTAATGCTTTTTGTCCATATATACATACTAGACTACTAATGCTCAGGTCAATCTTTTATGTCTATCACAAATAGGACAACAGATAAATATCCAAAATTACATGGGGAGAAGCCTAAAAGCATTCCAAGACAAGAGAAGTACCCCCAGTTGGCACAGCTTAATCTCCAAGTCTCTTTTGGATCAATGCTCAGTCTTTCAGATCCCCCCAACCCCTGAATTTTTCCAAAATTGTATCTGAACTTATGGAGAAAAAGTACTGAAGTGAACTTAGAGTTTCTCAAATTCAAACACAGATCCTTGGAATGTTCTCTGGCACCTCTAGTCTTTTGGTGTCCCCATTTTGTTTGGTTATCATTCATGCTCATCCTTTAAGAATCTTTTTTTTAATGTTTTTTTATTATATTATGTTAGTCACCATGCACTACATCCCTGGTTTCTGATGTAAAGTTCAATGATTCATTAGTTCATACGTGCCCTCCTTACTACCCATCACCAGTCTATCCCATTCCCCCACCCCCCTCCCCTCTGAAGCCCTC
>NW_023247801.1:0-2952 GCF_002007445.2 Ailuropoda melanoleuca | reverse complement strand
TGAGACCACATGATACGGATTGGCTTTCCCTTAATCACATCAAAGTTCATGGTATCCAAGGCCCGCTCAGCTGCAAGAGAGAAACACAATTCAGTCAAGGATATAAAACGTCACCTCTTGTAGGTGACTGCCACCATCCCAGGCACAGAGGACTCTATGACTTTTCAAGGTAATTGCTCTGATATAAGGCAACTCTATTAAAATTAAAGGGCATCAGATCCCTCTAGCCTGTGCTGCTGCAGCGGGTAGACAATGGCCTGTCGCTCCTTCTCCTGGCAAAGTCTCCAGCCCTCTGGGGTGCACCCCTGCTGGGTCAGGGGGTTGGGCGAGCTCATCTACATGGCCTTCTGGCACCAAGATCAAATCACAATACCACACATTTGACTAAGCGGTATCTGTTATAAAGAGTTTGCTGCCTACGATCCATGGTGACACAGGTGGGACAGGTGACACTACCTACTTCATAAAATGAGCAAACTTACGTCCAGGATGGCTAAGCCATGCAGCTAACTAGTGATTAAGAAACAAATACCAGATTTCCTGATTATTTTTCAGTAAGGTATTGCATCAAATTACCAACTAGCTGTCATTTTGTCTATGATCTGTCTACTAGACAAATGACAGAATAAAATCTAGGACTGACTGGGGAGAATGTGCTATCCCTGAATTCAGCCCAGTTTCTAATATTTTCAAATTCTGAGAACAGAAATTGATTCAAAAACCTCCAAACGATAGATACTAAAGGTCACACGTGGCAATAGTCCTTTTATTATCAGGATGATAAGGACGAAACCGCATTTTTCTAAGCGCAGTAGGCTCCGCACCTCGTCGTTTCCAGGTCTTCTCAAGTCTTAATCTGAGTTCTGTGGAATTCCAGAACTTCAAATGCCCTGGTGCCCAACCAAGTTCTTCATCCAGTGCCTTGGGACGCTTCCCTGGCTTCCCAACAAATCGATATGTGTACCAGAGACCACTTAAAGGACCAGAAGCTAAAAACACACCTTCACCTGTCAGCAGGAACCCTTCTCTTACTGGTAGTAACGAGCTCCCAGAGCTGGTGGCACTTGGACCTGACTTATCAACGAAACCCCCAGAATCTCCTCCACGAGGGGATCAGGGGGAGTGGGACGGGTGTTCTCCCGTCTCAAGGCACCAACTCACTTACGACAGGAACAAAATTCCCTAACTCTGCCCCTCCACAAGCTCAGCTGTCCAGTCAGGGGAGGGAGTATCTCCATCTCACTCATCCCCAACCATTTTTCTCACCTTCTCAGGTGGGCTGGCTGGGTATGGGAGGGAAGGTCAGGGAAAGCGGAGACTGGGCAGATCCAACTCAGGAAAGTCCAGGTCCAGAAGCGGTCAGCTGTGATGGTTTATTGGGGACCCACAGCCTGGGAACCCAGGGTCTCACTGACTAGCAGCGAAGGAGCCATTTCAACACAGCTCCTCGCGTCTTTCCAGACGGTGCTGCGGAAGGCAAGTCGGCTTAGTCTAACAAATCTGGCTGGGCTTATTTATAGCAGGGAGAGGTCCTGCAGAGGCATGTGCTGGCAGACGCACGGACCAGTGGCTTCTGCTACTATCACCAAGTGACAGGACTTTTGTTCAGAAAGTGTCAATAAGGCAGGCAACAGCCAATGGACCCACTACTCTCCCCAGAAAGGCCACCTGGCCACTTCTGTGCTCTCTGGCCAGACACAGCTCAGAGCACACGGGCAGCTGATGGTAGCAGCACCTCGGATCTCTCAACAAGTCCGATTCTCTGGTCTCAGCTGCAGCTTGGGCAAGCGACATTCTCTGTGCTTCATGGACAGTGAACAAAGCGTGGACAAAAATAGGGACCCAGAGATCCTTTGCCATAGAATGGCTCGTTTCTCCCAGTAATGGTCCCTACAGTTGTTCCCTTTTAATCTGAAGTCACGTGCAGCCCCTGATTAGGTTTCCTCTGGCCTCGCTCCGGCCACGCCTGCAGCATACCTCTCCACTGTTCCAAGCAAGGGCCCCAGTCTGGGCTGACGGGGCACTGCGCTGACAGTCCCAGATGAGCCTCTAAACCTTTTCTGCAGTTCCCTTTCCCTCTCCGGAGTCCCATTTTCTTCAGATGGGATGAAGGAAAAGGGTTTTGACAAGGGTAAAGCTCTGTTCACAGGTGAGGCCATAATTCCCACCAGTCCAGACTACCTGGATCCCCCTTCACAGCTCAGGGCTTCGTCCAGTGTCAAGCGCTCCTCCACCCCAGGAGCAAAGCCACAGACCCAGGAGCTGGCCTGGCACATGCAGCACTCGTGGCGCCAGCACGAGCCCCTGCTCAAGTAAAACAGAATTGTTCCCACTGCCTCCCACCTGCCCTGAAAGACCCCTTATCAGTCCGAAAGCAAAGAGACTCAGTCCCGGGTAAAGGTAGGGGAGGGGGCAGCAGCGTGAGAATCTAAAATTTGTGCAGGAATTGTGTTTCAATTGTTCTGCCTTTCTGGCAGGCCTGTGAGGGGCATGAACTCATGCTCAGTGACCAGACAAGGGTCCCACTAAAGCAGGACCATATATATATATACACAACGGAGTGACAGCGACTTTCTCCAAATCCCATTTTACCGTCTCCTTGGGTTCCAGCCCCACCGCCACCGCTGATTAGCCCAAGGTCACCTAGTTAGCAAGCGGTGGAATCAAGACTGAAACTCCGGTCACCTGATGCCAGGATCTTCATTCTCAACCCCTGCATCCCGTGTGTCCCACCCCCCCACCTCCATGGGGTAGACCCCGACGGTCCCCTAGGATTCCAAGAATTTGTGGATATAAGCGTCCACTCACCGTCAGCGGGCTGCTGGAAGTTGACGTAGGCATAACCCAGGGAGCGGCGGGTGATCATATCGCGGCAGACCCGGATGGACAGCACAGGCCCCGCAGGACTGAACTTTTCATACAGCATGGCCTCGGTGACGTCCGAGTGCAGGT
>NW_023247800.1:0-2951 GCF_002007445.2 Ailuropoda melanoleuca | reverse complement strand
AGAAGATTCTTTACATAAAAAGAAAATGCCCTTTCGACATTGCTAAAAATAGAAAATATCAACTGAAATGTTACAAGACCTTTTTTGGGGATAGGGGTTTTGGAGATAGGGGCCAGGCTGGTAGTTTCCTATTGCTATTATAACAAATCACCACAAATTAGGGTCTTAAAACAACACCAATTTTTTCTCTTACAGTTCTGAAAGGTCAGAGGTCCAAAATGAGTCTTACAAGATTCTTAGTTCATTCAGGCTGTCATAAAAAAATACCATAGGCTGGATGGCTTAAAAACAACAGAAATTTATTTCTCAGCTTTCTAGAGCCTGGGAATTCCAAGATCCAGGCACCTTCAGACTTGGTATGTGTTGAGGGTTTGCTTCCTGGTTCATAAACAGCCATCATCTGGCTGTGTCCTCATGGGGCAGTGGGGGTGAGGGAGCTCTCCAGGACCTCCTTTATCAGGGTGCTGATCCTATTCATGATGGCTCTACCCTCATGACCTAATCATCTCCCAAAGGTCCCACCTCCGAATACCATCAAATGGGGGTTAAGTTTCAGCATACAAATTTTGGGGAAATAAATAATCAGCCTAGAGCATGAGACTAAGGTCAAAATGTTGGCAGGGCTGGTTCCTTCTGGAGATTCTAGGGGAGAATGCATTTTCTTGCCATTTTCAGCTTATAAATGCCACCTGCCTTCTTTGGTTTATGGCCTCTTCCTTACATGACCCCAACCTCTTGTTTCTGTCATCAGATCTACCAGTGCCTTTGACCTTTTCTTTCTCTCTTATAAGACCATTGTGATTATATTTAAGGCCCATCCAGCTAATCCAGGATGATCTCAACTTAACTGTGCCTGTAATGTTCCTTTTGCCATATAAGGGTGAGGGGCACCTGGGCCAGATAAGAGGACTGGGTGGGAGGGATCTTCATGTGTAACTGTGGTGATTAGACCAAACAGCCATGTGAAGCAGGCCTAGGACCTGTTAATCTGATGTGCCAGGCTCCACATGAGGTTCTTATGCTTTGATGTAGGAACTCTAAGGCAGACATGGGAATGTTTGAGGAGAATCCAAACTCCACATCCTTAAGTGTAGCTCCCTTTTTAGTTCAAGAGGAGTCTGGAGCAAGCTCCTATGTAGTATAAACTCCTTAAATAGTGATAGTTCTATGCCTCATTCCGTTGCTAACATACTCACTTACTAAAACATTGTCTCTCTATAAAGGAACATTTTATCAGATATAAAGACACATATTTACAAGCATGTTTGTTGTTCTTTTCCCCTTTCCAAAAACTCATTTAAGGCTGGACAGGATGGCTCAGTCAGTTTAGCATTGGACTCGTGATTTCAGCTCAAATCATGATCTCAGGACCGAGCTCCTTGTCTGGCTCATGCTGGGCATGGAGTCTGCTTGATATTCTCTCTCTCCCTCTCCCTCTGCCCCTCCCCACACCCCTACTCACCAGCTTCTCTCTCTCTCTCTAGAAATAAATAATAATAATAATAATTTAAGGCAACTAACAATGAAAGACAGATTTGTATAGCAGTAACAGAAATATAAAATTAGGTCCAAGGAGAAATACTTAATATTAAAATAAAATCACTGTAAAAACTAAATAAAATAAAATTGTGCATAAATGAAAAATTGGCTTTGAGGGAAGAAATTGCTTCTTTCTCGTCATCCACATACTTTCTCTAAACTTACTGTACCCATAAAGGGAACAGTGAAATTATAAGATTCAAAATTTAGAGATGGCTAAGAGATTCTCAAACTGTATTAGTAAACTTTTGCTACCTAAAGTTGTTCTATAACTACTTTTTATTTTCTCAAAACTTTCTCTGGTTTCCTAATCTATTACGTATCAAGAGATGAAGTACAATCTTAAATGAACCTGTCCAGCCCATAACTGACTAAATGTCCTCAGAAAGATGGTTTGGAGAGGAACTCTAATTATGGGAAAGACACAGAGATGTGGTGACATAAGAAGACCATCTTCTTCTCCTGGATTGAGTTTCTTCTTTTAAATATACTGAGCACAATGAGTGAAAAATAAAATATATATTAAAAAATTACATTACATTTAATGAATTCAGTGCCTACTTTCTATATATATTAATCAATGGATTTTTCAAGGGCCAAGCTCCTAATAGGTTACTCATTGCTCTGATAATGAGATAGGTTAGCGATGTTTTCTTAATGTTCTATATTCTTGATTCTCTGGAATCTGGGGCCTTCCTGACTGAGGAGAGACTGCCCCTCCCAGGGCTAGCTAATTTTTAGAGATAACACATGTGAGCATATCTTTGATATACAAACCAATCAATCCTCAGTTCATACACCCATCTGCTTCCTTGTGTTAGAATCCTGCGGTCTGGGGCACTGTTCCTCCCGCTGTAAACCACCTCAGAGCCAAGTACTAGACCACCAGGAACCACCCCTGTGGCTCAGGTTTAGCCAAAATTATTCCAACTAGCCAATCCTAAACCTGCTCAGTTCACTTACTCTGCTTCTCCCATTCCTTTCTGCAAAAACCACAGTAAAAGCTCTCATTCATATTTTCTTTCCCCTCACTTCTGCCTCCTGACAGACCTTGGTGCTTCCCTTGGTGCTTGGTGTGGGGTGCCCACAGAACCTTCTTGGAACAGTGTGTAACAAACTATCTTTTCAATGGCAGTCATGGCCTGGTCTGTTGGCCTCACCATACCCGAATAAAATAAAAATCCTGGGTACATTTTAAAACACAAAGTAAAGCAAAAGAAAACAGAAGACTATCCTTAGTGATGGGCAGTTTCTCAGTGGATTTTTTGGTATGACGTGTTGAGGTGATAGGAAAGTACTTTTTGTTTGCTGAGATTTGGAATTCTAGGACAGGAAAAATAAAAAGATGTCTGACATAGTTTCTTTCCCATATTGAGTTTCCAACAAACTCAAAGACAAATTAGAAAAACCTT
>NW_023247799.1:0-2949 GCF_002007445.2 Ailuropoda melanoleuca | reverse complement strand
TATATATATATATATATATATATATATATATATATATATATATATATATACACACACACATATACATATATATATCACATAAACACAAATATAGACACAAATGTATATATATATACACACACACACATATACATATATATATCACATAAACACAAATATAGACACATAAAGACATGTGCATGCACATACACATATATAATTTTTCACCAGATAAGAGTAACCAATTTGAAATATAAAATAATCAGAAAACACATGTAAACAGCACTATAAGTATAAAGCCTTTACATGTGATTACAGGCTTTCCCTACAGGTAGCATGTAATAATAAATATATCACTTACTAGCTACACAGCCATGGAAAAGTTAGTTAACAATTCTCTGCCTTACGGTTCTTCATTTGCAAAATAGGAACAATAATGCAAGTCTTATGGGGTTTTAAATTTAATGAATTAACATGTAAAGCACTTAGAACACTGCCTATCACTTAATAAGCACTGAACGAAGATGTTTGCTGTAATTATCATAATTACCATAAAAATATATTCCTACTCTGTTCAAAGATCTCTGTTTTCACTTCTACCAATACAGACTAAACTACTATGATCATTCCAACAGGTTACTATATTAGACTCCTAACTGGCTCTTACTTAAGACCACTACAAGCAACAAAAGACAAAGTAGATAAATTGTACTTATTCAAAATTAAAAACTTTCCAGCATCAAAGAATACTATCAAAAAAATAAAAAGACAACCACAGACTATGAGAAAATATTTCCAAATAATACATTTGATAAGGGTCCAGCATGTATAATACTTAAATAAGTCTTTCAACTCAACAACATAAAGACAAATAATTCAATTAAAAACAAGCAAAAACAAACTGATTTTTTTCCAAAGAAGATACAGAAATGGCCAAAAAGCACATGAAAAGATGTTCAACATCTTTAGTCACTAGGGAAATGTAAATAAAAAACACAATGAGATAGGACTTCATACTGAAAAGAATGATTATTGAAAAAAAAAAAAGACAGATAAAGTAAGTGTTGATGAGGATGTGGAGAAACGTGAACCCTCATACCTTGCTGGGAAAAAGGAAAATGGTGTAGCCACTCGGAATTTCTCTAAAAGCTAAACATAGACTTTCATCCTTAGATACCCAAGAGAACTGAAAACATGTTCAAACAGAAATCTACACACTAATGTTCATAGCAGTATTCCTTAGAGTTCAAAAGTGGAAATAACCCAAATGTCTATCAACTAATAAATGGAAAAAATATGATCTGTACATACAAGGGAATATTATTCAGCTACAAAAGTTCTGATACATGCTACAACATGAATGAACTTTGAAAACACTATGTAAAATGAAAGAAGACAGGCAGAAAAGGCTACCTGTTATCTGATTCCATTTATATGAAATGGACTAAATAAGCAGGTCCACAGAGACAGAAAATAGGTTAACAATTGCCAAGGGCCAGGGAGAAGGGGAAGGGGAGTAGCTGCTCATGGGTACCAGGTTTCTTTCTGGGGGGATGAAAATGTTCTGGAATAAAATAAAATGGTGATTGATATACAAGTCTGTATACTAAAAACCACAAAATTGTACACTTTAAAAGGGTGAACCTTGTGTATGTGAATTATGTCTCAATAAAGCTGTTACTTAAAAAAATGAAAGAACTAATTTGCTGAAAGGTAAGTTCTATAGCCTCTTTTTATAGTCTGTGGTTTCATTTAACTGTCCTTTAGTTCTTTGACATGGCACTATTGTTCTAGGCTCAAAAGAAGATAAGCAACTGCTAAGAAGCCTAAGCTAGCATTTTATCTGTGCCCATCTTGGCTCACTTCACATCTAAGGTTAGGGTAAATGAGAGACTACAGTATAATATGGAAACACTATAACCAGATGTTCTTATGATTAAGTTTCCCTCCATTCAGCAAAGAAGTGTGGCATAAAATGATAGGGAAAAAATCAAGCAGAGTACTTCAAGTAGTATGGGACTCCTCATTAGACACTCACTGTAATCAATTTAGAGCTTTTAAGTATACAAATGTCAGGATTCTTAACTAATGGGATATGAATTTCAAAAATACAGACTCTTAATTAAATGTTTTGCAAATTTATATTAGGTTATATAAATTATTGTTCATTAAATGGTTCCTGTATTATTTGGAATACTAATAACATCTCACACTTGTTTTTTATTGTGATAATATAAAATTTGGCTATCAGAAACCATTAGGCCTCTGGAAAGCTAATTTATTTGTTCCTTAAAATATAATGTAGCTATATTCCAATAATTCTAATTTATACAAATATTTTTTGACAAACTGAATTATCCTTTTTTAAGTATTTTGCTGATTTTATAATTCAAAACAACAATATTTGGAGCAACCAAATCTAATACAGCAGGCATACACTCACACAGAACAATTATGTCCATTTTATCAAAACCTAAAAAAACCCCACCCCAAACATTTATTTAATTCACAAAACAGATTGAATTCAAATTACATATGACACAAGAGTACTGGAGCGCTAGAATTAAGTGGTACCCCATTTAAGCATATAGAAATCAGCATTTCACAGGGCTCTAATTTATGCCACAAATTCATCACCAAAACCCAGTTAACTAATAACAGCAATAAAAGTACAGGGTTATTATTTTTTTCTTTTGAGAGGGAAAGGCGGAGGCAGAGGTAGAGGAAGAGGGAGAATCCCAAGCAGGCTCCATGCCCAGCACAAAGCCCAATGCAGGGCTCAATCTCACAACCCCGAGATCATGACCTGAGCCAAAATCAAGAGTCAGACACTTAACCAACTGAGCCACCTAGGAGCCCCAAAGTATAGGGCTATTTTAACAATCTAAAATCTAAAGCGAAGGGGCGCCTGGGTGGCACAGCGGTTAAGCGTCTGCCTTCGGCTCAGGGCGTGATCCCGGCGTTACGGGG
>NW_023247798.1:496-736 GCF_002007445.2 Ailuropoda melanoleuca | reverse complement strand
TCCAGGAAAACACCTCCAGCGAACAGCAGCCTTTTCACTGGGGACCCCGATTCCACATTGGGTGAGGGGCCAGGGGAGGATCCAGCCCTTAGAACCAAGAAAAAAGTGTGAGGGGAAAGCCCTTGAAGTCACGACGGACTGATGAAAGGTGGAACAGGAATCAAGGTGCTTTGGTACCGTGAGTGAAACACGACGCACACAGCACTTTTGAGAAAGACAATTCGGCCAAAACCCGCTTCC
>NW_023247798.1:0-186 GCF_002007445.2 Ailuropoda melanoleuca | reverse complement strand
GGGGAAAGCCCTTGAAGTCACGACGGCCTTATGGAAGGTGGAACAGGAATCAAGGTGCTTTGGTACCGTGAGTGAAACACGACGCACACAGCACTTTTGAGAAAGTCAATTCGATAAAACCCGCTTCCAACGAAATGCTTGTTCCCTGGGGAATTCCTGTCAAAACTGCTGGCGGCAATGGAACGA
>NW_023247797.1:0-2950 GCF_002007445.2 Ailuropoda melanoleuca | reverse complement strand
GGGGAGTGGGAGAGGAAGAAGCAGGCTCCCAGCAGAGGAGCCTGATGTGGGGCCCGATCCCACAACGCCGGAATCACGCCCTGAGCCAAAGGCAGATGCTTAACCGCTGTGCCACCCAGGCGCCCCCAGATGCTATTTTTTTTATCATTTTATTTTTTTCTCTTCTTTTTCTTTTCCGAGCCCTGCCCCCTCCCATCTTACCCTCCCCCCACTTCCCATTCCCTCACACCTTTCCCCCCACCACTCAAACATGTTAATTTTAATGGAGAAACAAGACACACATTTTTACATTTACAAACATTACCTCTGGCTCCTATATAGAATACTGCATATATATTCATAAAAAAATATTTAAATATGTATTTTAACTTGGGAGGTAACTTCTAAAGAACTCAGTCAAGAGATTAAAAAAACAGATAAGCCTTTTTTTTTTTTTGTATGAAACAGGAGAAACATATAACGTATTTTATCATTTAGTCTCCCTAAAATAGCCAAATATCTCTCTTCAAATAGCTCTGAAGGAAACTAGAAAAGACTCGATGGGAAACACAGTCAATTCAAATTAAGTTGTACAGAAACTTACCGAAGAATCTTTGATTGGTGATTCAAGTGGTCCTGTAATTAGTTCCTTGATAAAGCAAATGTCTTCTTCAGGGATGAGACCATAGTATTCCATGACCGCTTTGAGTCCATTAGAATTAATTAGGTGCTCAAACATCATCACTGAGCCCTGTTCATGCTAGGTAAAGTCAACACAATATGGTCTGTTATAGACTCTAGTGCATTAGGGACCCCAGATAATCCAAATTATTCTTGATTCCAGGTAATTCAAAGATAAATTTCTCCTGCACATTAATTATCTAGCTTTCAACTACTATCCTGCAGATATTTTTTTTTTTTTAAGTAGTCATACACCCATCGTGGAGCCCAATGCAGGGGTTGAACTCAAGATCCTGAGATGGAGACCTGAGCTGAGATCAAGAGTTGGATGCCTAACTGACTGAGCACCCAGGCACCCCTTGCAAACATTTTTAAAAACCTGTCAAATTTGTCTGTATTTTACTAGCCTATAAACCTTTTACATATCATGTTCATCATTATTTCATAAATATATTTAATGTGGGGCGCCTGGGTGGCTCAGTGGGTTAAGCATTTGCCTTCGGCTCAGGTCACAATCCCAGGGTCGTCGGATCGAGTCCTGATTCAGGCTCCTTGCTCAGCGGAGAGCCTGCTTCTCCCTCTGCATGCCTGCAGGCCTACCTGCTGCTACCCCTGCTTGTGCGCTTGCTCTCTTTTTCTCTCTCACTGTCAAATAAATAAATAAAATCTTTTTTAAAAAAGTAATAAATGTATTTAATAAGATATAATCATTTACAGTACAGAAGTACTGCACAGTATGGTACAGAAGAATATTACCCTGTCACACAGGTAGAGTCCTGCTTTAATGAGTATCACTATAAAATTCAGTTCAGTTGGGGTGTCTGGCTGGCTCAGTCGGTGGAGCATAAGACTTGATCTTGGGTGGTGAGTTCAAGCCCCACATTGGGTGTGAAGCCTACTTAAAATAAAATTTAAAATTTCAAAAAAAAATTCAGTTCTATTGTTTCATCAGCCTTGAAACATCAAGTTACAAATTCTGTCAACACTTCCATCTCATGGCGAAAAGGGGTAACTGCAAACTTGCCAGTAAAAACATAAGTGTTTGAGAGCTCTGAGGTCAATAGGTGGGAATCTCAAACTGGCCTCTTTTTACTCTTCCTGCTCACTCATTCATAATTATAAAGATCAAATGATCCCCTGAAGACAATGGTACCATCACAGGTCTTACCAAAAATTGACTCAATATGAAAACGAAAAACCTGAAGGTCCCTATAACTATTTTTAAAAAATTAAATCAAGATGCATATTAATTACAAAGAGAAAAAACAGTTTAAGTTTATAGTGGGGAAATCTGGTAAACGTTGTCTGAATCAAGTGATCAAAGCTAATATCACCAGCACTGTTTATCTGTGCTAAACAGATTATATGTGCCTCTGATGTGATAAACTAAGAAGATACAATGTGGCATTCTGCCAAAAACATATAGTCTGACAGTATGTATCAGAACACTGCAAACATCAGACAAAGTGAGGGACATTCCAGAAACAACTCAACTGTACTCTTCAAAAAATAACAAGGTCGTAAAAGATAAAGACTGAAGACTTGTTCCAGATCAAAGGAGAGTAAAGAGAAATAACTAAGTAGTATGTATGGATCAGGGAGGGGGAAAAAAAGTTTTCTTCCTCCTTTTCTATATGGACAATTGGCGCAATTTGAAAAAAAAAAGTAAAAATTAGATAATAGTATAGCATCGATATTAATTTTCTGATTTTGGTACTTGTACTGGGGTTATGTAAGAGAATGTTCTTGTTTTTAGGAAATACCCACTGAAGTATTTAGGAATAAAGGGGTTTGTCTATAACTTACTTTCAAATGGTTCAGAAAAATACATTACTTTTTTTAAAGATTTTTGTTAAGTAATCTCTACACCCAGTATGGGATTCAAACTCATAAGCCAGAGATCAAGAGTCCCATGCTCCACTGACTGAGCCAGCCAGGCGCACCGAAAAAAATGTATATATACAGAAAAATTTAAGTCTCACAAAGACAGTATGGACAAGAGCAAGGAAAATTATAAGCAACTTAGGAGTAAATATAACAAAAGATGTATAAAACCTTTAAGGAGGTAATTATAAAATTTATAATAGAAGAGCAAAGGGCTAAAGATACTGAAAAAAAGAACAGGGTGCGAACAATTGTCCTACCAACTATCAAGACTTATTATAAAGTGGGGCGCCTGGGTGGCACAGCGGTTAAGCATCTGCCTTCGGCTCAGGGCATGGTCCCGGCGTTCTAGGATCGAGCCCCACATCAGGCTCTTCGGCTATGAGCCTGCTTCTTCCTCTCCCAC
>NW_023247796.1:0-2949 GCF_002007445.2 Ailuropoda melanoleuca | reverse complement strand
GAGAGTTTTGGGAGTAGGAAGGGAAGGGAAGCAGGAGTGAGCAGGGAGAGCCTCAGGCCGCTGTGCACATCTGACAGTTTCTGCCAACCCCAGAAGCAGCTCCTGCTTCCCCTGTAAAGCTTGCCGATTAGAGGATTCCTGCTATGGGCAGAGGCAGCCAGACCCTAGTATCCTCACCTTGTGGTTGTTGGCAGGGGCCCACCTGGGAAGAGGGTGGCGTCCTTTCTCCATACGTGGAGCCCGAAAGACTGCAGCCTGCACTTACTGAACTCCTCGCGAAGAAATGGAGATCGGAGCAGCCCACTCCTATGGCTGTCACGCTGTCCCTCTGAAGTGTGTTCTAAATCCCTTCATGGCACACTTGCTCAATGCATGGACTCTGGGGCCAGTGTAGGGTTGAATCCCAGTTCCTACAATCCTTGCTCACATGTGACTTTAGAAAACATTTTAAACTTCTCTGTGCCTCATACTCCTCATCTTTAAAGTGGACACAAAATCAGTAATAACCTTAAGGAATTATTGTAAAGCACTTAGAAAAATGCTTGACAAAGTATATCCTGTATGTAAATTATTTAAGTGTAAAATGCTTGCATGGTGTATATTTGCTAATATGTGTTTATTCACTGAACGTCCACTAGGAGCCTCTCCCGTTGATTGACAGCTTTCAGATGACCTCTGAATTAGCTCAGTTCTCTGGGAAGCTATCTAACTTTAAGGCAAAAGCAGTTTACCTTTCACTAAAAGTACATCTGAGAGACCTAGGAGACACTAATTAATGCCCCGATTACTAAGCAATGACAGTGCTGGTATCAAGGACTTAGCTTATGTCTTATGGGGAGACTTCATTGCTTCTGGTTTTTGTTTTATTTTGAACGATAATTTTCTTTCATTTTCTCCCTAAGAGATTAGCTTTGGCAGCTAACTGCAGGGAGGCAGGCTTTTGGTTTTCTAGGCCAGGCTTCTGTTGGTGTGTTGAGGTGGGACAGGGAGCATTCTTTCCAAACTATCATACCCATGTGAGTAAACAGGACCACGGGCTACATTTCCAGGAACTATAGAGAAAGAACTTCCTTAACAGAAGTCCCCTAAATGCTGTCAGGAAGATCATTTTATTTATTGAGCAAACACCGATAGAGTGATTAGAGGTCTCATGTATTACTATAAATGCATTAAATATCCGTTAACTTAACCCTTACCACTATTCTTTGACCTAAGTGCTATCAATAACCTCATTTTATAGCTATGGCAACTGAGTTGAGTGAGGTTAAGCGACTTGCCTGAAGAGAGAGGCTCTCATGAGGAGCGGAGCTGGACTTGGAACAGAGGTGGAGTTTTTACGTTCGGGGTTTGTGCTCAGAACCACGAGACATCCTGCGCCCCGAGAAAGTGCTGGTCTTTCAAAAGCATTCTTTCTTCTATTGCCCACTTGTGAAGACTCTTTGGAGCATAAATCTCTGAAAGGAAAGTCCAGATTTACTCTGGGGTGAAGGTCCATCTAGCGTGCTTTTGAGGGGAGCCCTCAAACTGTGTGGGTCTGAGTTTATGTTACTTTAGGACCTTAATTTGGAACCTGACATGGGAGCCCTCCCTGGATCCTATCCGCCAGTTGTCTGGCAAAACACTTAGGACAAGTTCCCCAGCCTTAAGCCACATTTGAAGGCAATAAAATTATCCCTAGTTGACTAGGTTGATGTCTCCTGAAGAGTGATAGAAAATTTGGAATTTAGGAACATAACTTTGCCTCAAGTTAATTTTACTTTAAATTGTATGATCAAAACAACCTCTTTTCCTCCCCTGGCTATCACCTCTATTTTTTGGTGTGTGCTTTTTGTGTATGAGCTTCCTGTGTTTTACCTTCCATACATGGAAGAAACAACCTGGCAAATGGCAATATAGCAGAATAAAAGCATTAGATTTTCATATCGGGCTGTCGTGATTTATGGCAGATTTTCAGAAATCAAAACCCAATGCTAAAAAGAAGAGAGAAGGAAGATGTACAGAAATCCCTGCAAAGAGAGAAGACTCAGGATCAACTGAAACTCACTCAGTCCTCCTGAACAGGGAGTCTGACCACCTGAATTCTTACCTCAGCACTTCTATAAAGTCATCAGATGACCTTGGGCAGGATCCTATGAAGCTTCTCTGGGCCTTAGTTTGTTCATCTGTGACTTCTAGGATAATTTTAACCTCAATCATCTGTTGAATTTTGGAACAATTCTTTCTTTCTTTTCTTTTCTTTTCTTTTTTTTTTAAGTAGCCTTCATGTTCAACGTGGGGCTCGAAATCACAATCCCAACATCAAGAGTCGCACACGCTCTTCTGACTGAGCCAGCCGGGCACCTCAATACTCTGTAGAATTTTGAGGAAAGAACAATGGCGTAGCATTTTGGAAGGGGAAAAAATAAAGCAATATTTATTATACTGATTCCGTTTCTCCCTCTACTCATTACAAAGCTGCATATGTGCTGTGGTCTAATCCGTGTGAGACAAATTCCTCTACGGTGCCATTTACAATGAGAAATAAAGTAGATGGTAAATCACCGAGTGAATTTTGTAGAAACAAATTGTTGTAATAATATTGTTTTCAATGACTTTCTTCATTCAGCCTTGGAGATGGGTTTGACAGGTGAAGTCAGGTGGGGCTTACCTTGATCTAAGCAGGCTCACTTGATAATCGTTTACAACGGAGAGCTGGCAGCCACAGTGACAATTATTTTTTTATTCATCTTTCAAGCTCATTAGCTTTCTTACCGTGTCTTCTCACTGTTTTTTGTCACTGTCACCAACAGGGTAGATCCATACATAATCCAGGATTTCTGTCTCTTATTTTAAACAGAAAGAAAACAAAGGCATAAGGAAAAAGAACAGTATTGTAAAGTTGAATTTTATAAATGCCATAGCTGAGAGCAAGTAAGGTTTTACTTTAATGGCATCTTAACATTTAATTAA
>NW_023247795.1:0-2948 GCF_002007445.2 Ailuropoda melanoleuca | reverse complement strand
CTGCTTGTGTTCCCTCTCTCGCTGGCTGTCTCTGTCTCTGTCGAATAAATAAATAAAATCTTAAAAAAAAAGAATAATGGTAATGAAAGAGAAGCTAGCCTTTTCTTGCAGCATTTCAATTCTGTGTATTAGCTGGATTGAATGTAGTTATCAGCACTGCCCATGTTGCTGAGTTTTGATGCCCCCTTTTTTAGCAGTTAATTACAGGGACCTTGATATCCCCTTACAGTTTGAGTTTATGAGACATATTTTAATTGGCTTCTGCTGCCACAAAGACACCTTTGAGTGACACCTCACTAATGGCCACTGCCCCTGCACATGCCAGTACATGACCTGGTTAGTACTGCCCAGTTGTCTCAGGTTGTGCAACTTTAGAAGACATGCCTGTGTCGCCACTGGTGGAGGCCGTGCCTGGGAAAGATGGATGAAAATCTGTGCCATTTGCCAATTGTCCAGATCGCAGAGAGACATTTCCTTGAAAGTGCCTCAACCTTGCTCAAGAAAGCACTAAGCTGTCCCAGGCTGGTCAGAAGCTACCTGCCAGGTCCCAGAAGTCAGCCGGAAATTGTAGCATCTCCTTAAGGAGTAGATGCCTGCTTCCCCCAGTGATCCTAAGAGTTAAATGGCCTGAGACTTCCAGGGAATCCCATTGAGAGACACACAGAATCAGCAAGGGGACACCGTGGAATATACTGCTCTCACC
Source organism: Ailuropoda melanoleuca (assembly GCF_002007445.2). Lineage (NCBI taxonomy): Eukaryota > Metazoa > Chordata > Mammalia > Carnivora > Ursidae > Ailuropoda > Ailuropoda melanoleuca. The sequence goes on along the minus strand of NW_023247795.1, from coordinate 2,245 downwards.
TACCAACTTCCAGGTCAGAAGGCTTGCAGGCCACTGAACGCAACTGGGTTCCATTGACCACTGCCAAGCCCAAACCTTGACTTTTCTCACTAGCCCCTTCCCAACTTCCTCTGTGCCTCATCACGCTGGTCCTTCCTGCCTCCTCTGTTTGGGAAACCCCTTCTCATCCATCAGGGCCGGCCTCAGAGACCACATCCTCCAGCAAACCTTCCTGGGCAAACTCAGCAAAATGAACTGCTCTCTCCAAACCCTCCTGACCCTTTGATCATCCTTCCATTAGAGCACTTATTTCACAGTAGTAGGGCCAAGTGTAAACACAGGAGGAAACCAAGGTTCAGAAAGGTTACATAGCATCTTCACGGGATCTCAGCTAATACATCTGAGAGTCAGGGTCAAATCTGCCTTCCTGACCTGGGAGCTTCAGGGCTTAACCTCCATTGCTATCCCCCTTCTCTCTGACTTCCAAAGTGCAAAAAGAGGGAGCCTATATTAGGACCGTGTAGACTTAATTATATTCAGTTGGGAAGATGTGTACCAAGTACACGGTCCTAATTGAAGATGCCCAGCTCAATACTTGTTGCCTGATAAATGGTGACTGGGTACTACTATGTGCAGTTATGATTGTGGTTGTTTTGTGGTGATCATTCGTAGTGTAGGCCACAGGGAGTCATTAAAGCCTTGTGTCCCGATTAAGGAATGTTAAGATTAAGAAATTATACACCACTGGGGCACCCAGCTGGCTCAGTCGGTGAAGTGTGTGACTCTTGATCTCGGGGTTGTGAGTTCAAACCCCACGTTGGGTGTAGAAATTGCTTAAAAATAAAATCTTAGAAAAATAGAAGGAAATTACACACCACAGACAGCAGTGTGGCAATTGACTATTTTAGGTGCTCAACACATAACTTGGTTGGTTATTAATTGAAAAAGGTCACCGAGGAATGGGGTTCAATTTTATAGCCACTCTCCCTAAAGGCTCTCACCTATGGGAATTATAAATACGGGCCCATATTGACCTCATTCTGCCGGTAAGAGAAAAATTTGTATTTTCCTTCATGGTGGTTTTTTTGGCTTCTCATATTTCAGTCTCCTATCAGCTAGAGAAGTACAAAAAGCATGTGAGTGTGCACTACTGCTCTCAGTCCAGAAAATATATATTGAATATCTCAAATAATAGATTCTTTGGCCTGGGACGGAAGAAGTGGGGATAAAGGGATAGGATCAAAGCACAGAAAGATCTGAGTAAGATGAACAGGAACTTTTTCTTAAAAATCTCATAAGAAATTGACCTCAGGCCGCGTAACTTCAGATCTGAAGGAGACTTTAGAGATTATAGAAGATGAATTCCTGTATTTACTGTTATTTATTTCAAAGGAAAGAAAATGCCACAAATACATTTTCAGAGTGCATACATTTCATTACTTTCATACTCAGAACTTCCATTTGGGCTCAATGTTATTCCATTTTACAAATGAAGAAACAGACTCGGGGGCGTGGATGCTGTCTATAAACCAGGTGTCTTATAAACAGCGGGAAGCTGTTTCTCACAGCACGGGAGCCCCGGATGTCCAAGATCAGGGCACCAGCAGAGTCTGTGTCTGCCGAAGGCCTGCTTCCTAGAGGGCCCACTGTCTTTATGCTGTAACATCACATGGTGGAGGGGACAGGAATCCTTTTTTGGACTCCCTTTTATAAGGATGCTGTTCTCATTCATGAGGGCTCTGCTCTTGTGACCTCATCTCCTCCCAAAGGCCCCACTTCCGAATATAATCACCTAGAGGAGAGGTTTCAACATATGAATTGGTGTGGGAAACACATTCACACATTCAGTCTATAGCATTCTGCCCCTGGCCCCCCAAATTTCATATCCTTCTCACATGCAAAGTATGTTTCATTCCATCTCAATAGACTCAAACTCATTCCAGCATCAACCTAAAAATCTGAAGTCCAAAGTCTCATCTAAATTGAGGCTGAAGGGGGCGGGACGCCTGGGTGGCTCAGTCTTGGTTTCAGCTCAGGCTCTGATCTCATGGGTGCCGAGGTTCAGCTGCCATGTCAGGCTCCCTGCTCAGCAGGGAGTCTGCTTGAAGATTCTCTCTCTGCCCCTCCCCCCACATGCAGAGTCTCAGTCTCTCTCTCTCTCAATAAATAAATCCTTTATTTATTTATTTTTTAAGATTTTTATTTATTTGACAGAGATAGAGACAGCCAGCGAGAGAGGGGACACAAGCAGGGGGAGTGGGAGAGG
>NW_023247794.1:0-2946 GCF_002007445.2 Ailuropoda melanoleuca | reverse complement strand
TCATTCTGGCACGTTCTCTGAGGTTTGGCCTTTCTCTCCATGACCCGTTTCTGACGGAGGTCAGAAGACAGTCCCGCTGAGACCGTCCTGCTAACCACTTTCTAATTGTCAAAGAATAGCGCACACGGAGGACACAGTCCCCCCAGAGCCGAGCCCTGCGGAGCTCCCTGAGTTCATGCTTTCTGAATCTACCATTGCCACTTTCCGGACAAAAGCCACCCTCTTTCCCGTTTTCTCTTCAAACCTTCGCCAGCCGCTGGCCTCTTTGGGAGCCATCTTTCTCTGAGAAACAAAGATTTCATCACCTCACAACGTGGCAGCCGAAGCGGCAGCAGGTGACAAGTCAACAGCCGTGGTTATCTGTGCCAGGACAGCTGTGCCTGCTCCCCAGGACCTCTCTGCCAGTGGCAGCCTCGGAACAGGAGGCACATGTGTGCCTCGGCAGACGGACAGGAGGCCATGCAGCGTCTCTCCCCAGGTCCCCGGCGACCAGCAGGAATCTCCACTTTTAGCCCCAAACACAAGGAATTGGTCTGCTTTTCCCTCTAGTTCTGGGGTGCTAGGTCGTTTTGTCAGACATTTGTCATCCCACTTAATGTGTGTGTTTAAATAAAATTGAGTCCAACTCAGAAAAATCAGGTAATTTAACAGAAAATCCAGATTTCTGACTTCTCTTAAAAAATAGGGAGATGTGGTAAGGCCCGGCCCACACTCCTCTGTGGTGATGTTGGCCAAAGCTGAGCACTGACAGCCTCCTGAGAGGAGGTCTCTGTTCTGTGACCCACCCGTAGGTCCACCCTTCCCACAGCACAACATCGCGACCTCTCCCTGCCAGCCTCCCCCCTGGGTGTCACTGGATGCAGGTCAAGGCTTCCAGTTCACCTCTCTGGACCACTGCTACAGCACAATCTCATACGCAGGCACACTCAGCCAAGGGCGGCCTCAGGAGGGGAGCCTGCTGGTTCTAGACTTGACTTTGAAGTATCTCACAGCCCCAGCCGCTGATATCCCAGGAGCTCACAAACACCAGGGTCTCTTTCCAGATGCCCGGGATAGCATGGATGTCCCTGGTTAGATGATGAACTCCCAGAGGACAAGGACAAGAATTCTTGGGTCCTCTTTTTAATGAGCTGCATAATACGACCAGGCAAGCTTGGAGGCACCTTGGAACCCCCTGAGGAACTTTGTTAAAAGTCCCAGTGCTCAGGTCCTTCCCCAGACCAATTAAATCAGGACCTCTGGGGTGGGACTTGGGCCTTGGTAGTTTTTAAAACCCTCCAGGTGATTCTAATATGCAGCCAGGTTGAACCCTTCCCACCCCAGCCCTCCCCTGAAGAGGCGCTTAATTAAGTCGTCTCAGTGGAGACGGTTGATATTAGTGAGAACGTATATCACAGAACTGAGGAAGCCGCCCCAGCCTACCCAGAATTCTCAGGGAAGGGAAGATTTTGAAGGGCACTTGTCACCCATGTGATTAAGTCCAAAGCCAGGGAGTACTTCCCAACTCTCTTTCTTCCTTCAGTGATGCTGAGTTGGTTGCTCTTCAGAACCAGGGTGGAGGGGCCATTCACTTTGCTCTGATGGCACACGATTCTTGACTAATTCATTCCAGCCCCACCCACCGCCAACCTATGGGGCCCATGGTGTGTGGAGAATTTCCCAGAGAGGATCGTCATGATCAATCAAAATAACCATAGAATAATAAATACAGAGTGACTGAGAGTGGCTTGGTCTTGAACTTACTGCTTCATTAGAAGAACTGAGACGATGAGACCCAGCTATAAGAATGCTTCGGTTCCTGGTATTTCCAAACCTTGCTTCCTTAAGGAAGATGAGACATTTGGCCAAAATAATGATGCCCTCCACTTTGATGGGTTTTGGGAGTAAATAAGCCAGTGACAAGCTTGGTGACAGGGTCCCCACCTGCTTGAGATGACAGACAAGAAAAGGTGCCCACTCTCACCACTTCTATGCAGCATTATATTGGAAATCTTAGGCAGTTCAATAAGACAAGAACAAAAAATTGAAAGATATAAAAGTTAGAAGGGAAGAAATAACACCATCAGTATTTGCAGATGACATCGTTGTATACATAGAAACAAATCTATAGAAAGCTGTGAAAATTAATAAGGGAATTTAGAAAGATCACTGGATACAAAGTCAATTTTTTTTAGATTTCATGTTCTCATATTAACGGCTATTAGAAAATGAAATTTAAAACAGTGCCACTTACAGTAACAAAACCAGGAAAATCTAATGAAAGATGTACAGGGCCTCTACACTGAAAACTACAAAACATTTTCAAGAGACATTGAAGGAGACCTAAATAAATGGAGAGATATACCATGTCAATCCGAAGATGCAATATTGTTGGGTCACCTGGGTGGCTCAGTCAGTTAAATGCTGGACTCTTGATTTGGACTCAGGTCATGATCCCAGGGTCATGAGATCAAGCCCGTCGTCAGGCTCCTTGCTCAGTCTGGAGCTGGCTTGGGATTCTCTCTCTCCCTCTGTCCCTCCCCCCAAAAAATTTTTTTAAAAAGAAGACACAATATTGTTAATATGTTATTCTGCCCAAAATGATCTAGAGTCAATGCAGTAACAATAAAAATTCTGAGATTGTTGTGGGAATTGACAAGTTGATTCTAAATTCATCTGGAAATGCAAAGGACCCAAAATAGCTGTAATGGTCTTAAAAAAGAAAAGCAAAGTAGGAGGACTTATGTTACGAGATACTGAGAGTTGCTACGAAGATACACTAATTAAGATAATTTGCTGATGGTGTAAGGATGAACAAATAGATCAGTGACTAGGATACAGTTCAGAAACAGACCCACGCTTTCATGGTCAATGATTGTGTCACTGAAATTCAGTGCAGAGAAAGATGGTCTTTTCAATAAATGGTGTTGGGTCAGTCGGATATCCATACGGAAAAAACATGAATCC
>NW_023247793.1:0-2947 GCF_002007445.2 Ailuropoda melanoleuca | reverse complement strand
ATGCAAGGATAGAGTCTTCACTCAGTATTTTAAATGATTACAAATAAGTTAATATTGATACATAATTAAGTCCATTTCCCCCCAGGTTTCCTTATTTTTAGCCTCATGTGCTTTTTCTGTTCCATGACGTCGTTGAGAATATCACATTGCATTTTGCTGCCATGTCTTAGGCTCCTCTTTGGCTGTTGACAGTATCTCAGACTTCCCTTGTTTTTTTATCATCTTGACAGTTTTGAGGACTCCTGATTGGCAGTGATAACACAAGTATTTCTATGTAACTCCTTCCAGTTTGTCAGGAAAGTTTTAGTTAGGAGGGTAGTGGAAGATTGTGCAGAGAATAGAATATGTGAAAATGTCATCTCAGTAATTTAAAAAACTAAAGAGTATGTGTAAAAATGGGTGTGTGGGGGAACTGCCCGTTCTGGGAAAAAAAGAACAACTAACAAATCTGACTTTGGATTGTGAGCATGAATTCATGTATCAGCCTACAATAGATTATGAGATTCTGATTTCATTATTTAACTAATAATCATGGGGCAGAATCAGACTTGTGATATTTATATAATATAAATAGAAAAATGAATTTTTAGGTAGAACTCAATAATGTATTGAAACTATAATTGGATCTTTCTGTTTCAGTATCAGGTACTGAGATAACAAAAAGTTGTTGGGGTTGAGTTTTGGGAATTTTTGTAGAGGATAATTTCAACTACAAGGTGGTTGAGTGAAAATTGGTGAGAAATAGAATCTAATGTCATAGACAAAGATGAGCAGGTTAATAAATAGGAACGAAGACAAGCAAAAGTATGAGGAGTGAGCTATATAAATGACCATTAAAGCAGAGCATATTGAAGAAGAGTTTTTGTTTTTTTTTTTATAAACAATGCTGGTTGGAAAATAGCATTGAGAAGATTGAAAAATGCTGTATCTTATATAATACAATTCTAACATTTGAATTTAAGTCTTTAATGTATATGCATACATTACATAGCATACATGTATGTATATATATAAATAAATATAAAAATAAAATTAAAAATATATAAATATATATGTATTTATACATGTGCAAGTATGTAAGGATATGCTAGCTTATTGAAGCTTAAAAATAAAACCTAAACACATTTCAACAACGATATAACACTTATGATGTTTGGGATCAAAAATCAAAATATCATATAATAAATGAACATATTGGAAGATACAGTTTCATTTTATATTTTAGGTTTTACAGTACGATAAATACTATCCCCTAAATAAGTAAGAAGCATATATGTCTTTGGTAGCATTATGAATTAGGAATATCAGTTTTACCTGGAATTCTAAACATATTTTGTAAATCTTTTAAAAATTTAAATCAAATCATATTATAATTAAAATATAGTATTTAGGAAAACATTATTATTTTTCCTATTGTCATTTATATAATAATAGCAAAATCTATTTCATGCCAGGCTATGTTTTAAATACTTTTCATGCATTATCCTATTTCATTCTCAGAACAACCCTCTGAAGTAAACACTACTATCATCTGAGTTTTAGAGGTGAAGAAAATGAGACAGAGAAGTTTCCTAATTTGCCAAGTTAACAGAGCCATCAGTTAAGGGAGCCAAATTCAAATTTAGGTGGGATAATTCTAGAATTTGTTGCTCAACCATTATGATGTATATGTATTCATCAGACATGTTTTGACCCATGGTTTGTCAGTTACATTCACTTTTTTAAAGGAAAATAAATGTAAGCCGTTTAGAGATCAGTTTCTACGTACAAATTTATTTTGGCCATTTTGCATGCTTTATAGTGACGGCTTTCAAATACATGAATATTAATTCAGCTGACCCACAGTGGTTTAGTTTCCATAACTCACACGTAAACACATTTTAAATGTTTTTAAAGATTGCTAGAGAAATTAACAAAAATAAAATAAAATATAATTGACATACAGTCTTTGTGCAATATTATTCATAAAAGACATTAAGTGAATTTGACAAATTTGATGTGTAGCAAATTGAAATTTCTAGATTTATTTTGGGTAATGCTACCCACAAAGTAAGAGTTTGCGCTATTTATTCCATATTAAATGAAACAGAGTTATAACAATGTAGAGTTACTCTTTGCTTTTCTTTTGTCCTTGTTTTTATTTAAGTTTACTTATTCATTGTTAGTCCAATCCTGTTCTTTCTCTCTCTCTCCCCTTCATTCTCACTCTGTCATCTCTTTGGTTTGGTTTGTAATGTTTACCTTAACTCCAGTAGAAGATAGAAACTAAAAGAATTGGGTATATAAAATTTGTAAAGCTACCTTGAACTCTCCTTTATTTCTAAATTCCATTTAACCTCATACTTCAAAATTAGGAATCTTGGAAAATTGGTCATAATATTTTATATGTATTTATGACAGCCATTATGATATGGATTAAATAATAACTTCTTAGAACTTTGCAAATATAGCTATTCACATACCACATTATACTTCTTGCTCCAGACAAGGATATTCATCTTACTTTCCATACAATTGTGATAAGAAATAAATAATATACTGCAGGTAAAATATTTAGCACATTGTCTAGATTTAGTAATCTCTAAAAAATGTTAGTAAAATCATTATTATTAGCCAAGACATGCACTGATAAGTCTAAGGAGATCCCATCATATTGCATTTGCTGAATATTGGCTGTCATAAAACTTCTCAGTTACAACAGTTGTAGTAAGAATGAATGAAACAAGAGGAAACCAGAGAGGGAGAAAAACCGTAAGAGACTCTTAATCATAGGAAACGAACTGAGGGTAGCTGGAGGGGAGGGGAGTGGAGGGATGGGGTAACCGGGTGATGGATATTTGGGAGGGTATGTGTTGTAATAAGCACTGAGTATTATATAAGACTGATGAATCACAGACCTATACCCCTGAAACAAATAATACATTATATGTTAATTAATTGAATTTAA
>NW_023247792.1:0-2669 GCF_002007445.2 Ailuropoda melanoleuca | reverse complement strand
TGAGATGAAATCAAGAGTCAGATGCTTAACCGACTGAGCCCCCTTGGCAACCCCCCCCCCCGAGTATCTGCATTTCTAACGAGTGCCCAGCTGCTGCTGACCTACGTGGAGAATCATGGGGTTATAGCATATGGAGAGCATGTCACTCAGCCATGAGGAAACAGACCAGAGACCGTGTCATGAATAAGGAGAGGATCGGGATGAGTGAAGGCCAGGGAGGAACTCCCAGCACAGAGAAGTACCAAAGCAGAAGAGTGGAGAGGACACACGGGGGCAGAGCCCCTTTGGAGCAGAGCCAATGGGAGGTGCGTGCGGGAGCAGGTGGCCGGCCTGCCAGTGGCTGGAGTTGGCCGTGGACGGGGATCTTTCTTCCTGGAACCACTGAGGATTCCTTAGCTGAGAAAGGTAGGCTTGAGGTACCACATTGTTGGAGGGCATCAAAACTGATGATGGGGGCGCCTGCGTGGCTCAGTCGGTTAAGCGTCTGCCTTCGGCTCAGGTCGTGATCTCAGGGTCCTGGGATCGAGCCCTGCATCGGGCTCCCTGCTCAGCAGGGAGTCTGCTTCTCCCTCTGCCCCTCCACGTGCTCGTGCTCTCTCTCTCTCTCTCAAATAAATAAACAAAATCTTTAAAAAAAAAAAACCTGATGATGAAGCTTCTGGTAGCTTCCAGTTTGCAAAACACTGCCCCACATAAATTTCCTCACTTCACCCACCAGCAACTCTGTGAGTTCTGATGCAAATTTTTTTTTACCACCCACCTTCCCCATCTGTTACAGAAAAGGAAACTGAGGCTGCTCCCGGGCTTGAAGTTACTTGCTCCAGTTGATGGCCCGGGCAGGTACAGCCAGCGCTAGAGTCCCAGCCCTCCAACCACAGAGATTTCCATGATCCTACTTGCCTCCAAGTCCAGAGTCAAGCCAAGTCCTTCCCTTGTTTCTATTAAATAAATGTCTTCATCATGTTCATACCGTTAATAATAGCAGGAAGTCAATCTGGCCACGTAATGTGAGAAAGGTAGTAGTTCCAGGTCAGGAAATCCTGTTGCTTCGAGTCCCTTGGGAATGCTAACTTTCCCACTCTGCCCCCACGGACATCCTGACCTTCTGCACAGTTGGCCTCCCCAGGCAAAACTGGGCCGGAAACGCCGGGCCCTTGGCCAGAGTCTGATCCGAACTTCGCCCTCTGGGAGCAAAGTGCCTCTTCCACGTAGCACCCACTGGGGGTAGGCAGCACAACAGGGGCCCCGGGAGGTTCCTCCTTCTCCTGGGCTTGCCCTTGCAGGTAGGGAGGTGGTGGGCGATGGGCTGGGGAAGAGGAAAAGCTGCCGGACGCTCAGACACACTCACCCTGCGATGAGAGGCAACTGGCACGGGGAACCCATCCTCTCCGTTTCCTTGCCTGGAAGTGACGCAGAGTGAAGTGAGGTTCTAGCACACGAGCTGGCGCATTGTAGGTGCTAGTGACTCTGCGAGGAATGCTCTGTTCTCTTCCGCGAGGGTGGGGCTGGCAAAACACGGAAGGGCCTCCCACGCAGGTTGGACACACGGGCTTAGAAACTGAAGACGTAAGCCCCTTACAGCTCCTCCCTGGAGAGAGGCTCCACTCTGCCCAAGCAGGTGGCCCATGCCATCGACGTATTGGTTCACTCGCTGGCTTCTTCTTCCATCCAATGATCTTATTGTGTGACATACACAACGCTCATTTATTTTCACACACGATTACCTCCCTTCTTCCATCACATCGCCCTGCAAGTTCGGTTGTAACATTACTCAATTATCCACTCCCTTGACAAACAGAAATCGAGCACCCTCGAAGTGCCAGGCATGGTTAGGTACTGGGGACACGGGCACAGTCTTGCCCTTGAGAAATTCTCTGTCTCTCCAGGAGGCTGGCTCTGCTCATACAAGAAATGTGTTACTTAAATAATAGTGAGCCCTTCAAGGGAGAAGTGCTAGGTGCTAGGAGAACTCCTACCAGGGTCGCCGCCCTGATTCAGCCCCGGTCCAGGAACACCTTCATGAGGACGGTGACCTTTGAGCTGGGAGCTGGCAGGAACTCTTCTCACCGGTTTGCCAAGGTCCCCACCTGCCCCCTTGCCCAACACCAGTAACGATGCTGTCCTGCTGGCCCCTCTCGCTGCTGACTTTGCAGCTCCTGCTTTCTCATCCTGCTGTAGCTGTCCTGTCTTCCGTGGTGCCAAACCGACCCTGAGCTCTGGGTAGTGTCCATGGTGTCTGTACTTGGAGGCAGATGTCTCCCTCCCACAGCATAATCTCTACCTCTGAAAAGTGCGGCAGCTGGTTCTGATACCCACCAAGTTTGGGAATCACTGCCGCAGAGACCTCAACCACCTCTTGTCATGATTCCCCGACACGTGCCCCCGCCCCCAGCCCTGCCCTCACTGGCCTGTGGTAGACACTGGACGAGAAGACATCGTTCCCACCCTCCCGAGCTTGAGGTCACACGGGACAGCAGTATCACGGAATCCTAACATAAGTGATGATGATTTCATGGGGTGCTTGGGAGGCCCGCAGGAGGATGGCTAACCTACCCGGGGGTTAGAGAAGGCTCCCTGGAGGAGGTGATGTCTGAGCTGAATCTGAAAGAAGGAGAAGCAAACGGGAGCAACATTCCAGCCACGGAGAGCAGAGAGCACAGAGGCGGGGG
>NW_023247791.1:0-2943 GCF_002007445.2 Ailuropoda melanoleuca | reverse complement strand
TGTGTTCCCTCTCTTGCTGGCTGTCTCTCTCTCTCTCTGTCAAATAAATAAATAAAATCTTTAAAAAAAATGTAGGCCTCACAAAGGTTTGAACACTTTTGCTCCCTTGTTTATGCCTCTACCTTCACCAAAAGAACATGCCTAAGCCAAAGAGCTGGGAGATGAGACATGTGACGCAGAGCCAAGTTGCCAAGTAATCCCAAATGAGGTCATCCTAGACTGGCTGACCATGAGACATGTGGGAGATCTCAGCCAAGACCTGCAAAGACACCTAGTCAACTGACGGCTAACTAGAGACACATGATTAATCCCAACAGAGAGATGAACTGCCTGGCTGACCCAAAGACGTGAAAGAATATTGTATTATTGATGTTTTAACCTACTGAGTTTCAAAGTAGCTTGTTACACAGTGTTAGCTAACTGATACATGTCCATGTATAAACATTTGTTTCTACAAAGGAGAAAGGTGTCTGAAAAATTAAACTGTATTATACATATGGACAAATTATGAATTATTTTTAAGAGAGGCTCTGTAATTTTTGTGAAAAAGAACTTAAAGCAAGGAAATATTGTGTTACTGCTGAAATTGAATACAGGCAAAAAGTCACTGTCTCTAGAGATCGGACTCAATGAGTTACCTGGAAAAGAATATAGTCAATGTACTCAACACAGCTCCTTCAATTCCAACATGGAAATAAAATTAACAAAGCCCTATGGTTTTATATTGTAACTTTATAGAATAAAGAATGCAGTAATGTCAACCTTAAAAGATTTCTAAAACTACCTTTAATAAAATGAACTCTTTTGTGGTAGTTACATATTGCAAATACAACAAAGATTGTAGTTCTTGCTCAACATGTTCATTTGAAGTTCACTTGGATCTTATGAGAAATTAAAAAAGAAAAGGTAGACTTTTTGTTCTCCTGGTTGCTAGCTTTTTTACTCTGTTGTCACTTTAGATAAAAATTCCTGTTTATCTAATTTCCTTCATTATAAGCTCTAATTTCCAGTGGTTTATCATTCAGACATTTTCAAAGCAAAAATAGTGAATCAAAAAGAATTCTCTGTGAATTAAACTGTCACCTTTGGTTAGTGTTTCTAGAATAATACATTTTTAAGTAAATTAAGCTGAATAACAGCCAAAGGGAAGTAGTTAGGCTTGACATTTTTCCTCACAAAGCTCATGTGAAAAATTTCAAATTGTCTTGTAAATTAATTAGAAAATCTTAATAGGCACCTGTTTATTTCAAAAAATAGGAAAAATCACTTTAATAACTTTTTGAATAGAAGTTTTTACCAGAACTTTTCTACAATTACATAACTATAAAAGATGCCCAATTCAAATATTCCTCTCTATCAACACCAAATATTTACTAATTATAAAACAATGCTGTACAAAATATTTTATGTCATGAAAACAGCACCTTTCCAAAAATATAACTGAGAAAAAAGGAAACTGAAATTCTTTTGGTTTAAAAATATAATAATCATCAGATTTTTTAAAAAAGAACATCAAATACTTAACAACTTTTTAAAAGGCTGGTGTTCATTTACCTGGTGGAATGACCTACCTCCTGGCCTTTAGTATTTAAATATTACTGGGAATGCATTAGCAATCTTTTACTGAACTCAGACCGTAAGATCTGAGATGGAAGTCTAAACAGCAATGTGAAATTAAAGTTAAAATGGAAAATATATTCATTTTCATTGCTTGGTTTAAAAAATGGTTTCTTCTAATTTTAAAACCAGTAAATGTACTTTATGGAAAAACATGAAATACAGAAAAATAACACAAAGAAACAAAAAGGTATAATCTCATCACTCAATCAGTGTGAACATGTTAGTATATTTTTGCACAGGCTTTTTTCTATTTATACATAAGCATATTTTTTTCCAAACTTGAATTAGCCTGTATTTCTAGTCTTTCTCTTCCTATTTTCTTCCTCCTCCTTGACACCCTGTTCTCCTCCTTTATCAACTCAAGTGCCATTTTGGAGTGTTTCCTAATTAAACTGAGATATTCTAAGAATTTTATGAACAATGTCAAACTTATTCTGTCAGATATTAGTAGCAATTAGTGAGGAAGATATTGTTTCCACGTTTTTAGACATGAGGAAATTAAGGCTCAAAGTCTGGGGGCACGTGGGTGGCTCAGTCGGATAAGCGTCTGCCTTCAGCTCAGGTCGTGATGTCAGGGTCCTGAGATAAAGCCTGACATTGCTGGGCTCCCTGCTCAGTGGGGAGTCTGCTTCTCCCTCTCCTTCTCCTTCTGTCCTTCCTCCCTGCTCATGCTCACACTTGTTCTCTCTCAAATAAATGAAATAAAAATATCTTAAAAAAAGACTCAAAAGTCTTAAATTAACTCATCAAGGTATTTAAACTCAGGTTCAAATTCATTCTCTCTGATACTGTAGGCTATCAATAGCTTCATCCCTACCCTACTCTATCATTTTTGTTTGTTGGTTTTATTGAACTTCCTATGGTAAACATTTCTCTCATAATATTAAAAAATCTTTAAAAATTTATTTTGAAAAAAAAAAGAGGGGGCATCGTGATGAAGCCTGCATGCTTATTCTATTAAAAATAGACTTTCTTGTGTTGGCATCCTCCCAACTATGGTCCCACTTAGGGCCCACAGTCTTGTTTATCTTAGCCTGTACTGACAGGGCTAGAAGCTAAAATGTACCTGTGTCTAAATCAAAAGAGGGTGGAAAAAATGGTTCTTCAAATATAGCCAATTTGGGAGTTTGCAAAGCATAGTTAACCCTCTGGGTATTTACCACTATATAGCACTGGGAATTATCCTGACTTACTCATTTTATGGATTATACTCAGTGTGATATGATTGTTTTGGGAACAAGAATTTAGAAGCAAGGGGCGCCTGGGTGGCACAGCGGTTAAGCGTCTGCCTTCGGCTCAGGGCGTGATCCCGGCGTTGCCGGA
>NW_023247790.1:0-2942 GCF_002007445.2 Ailuropoda melanoleuca | reverse complement strand
CCCAGAACGCTGGGATCACGCCCTGAGCCGAAGGCAGACGCTTAACGACTGTGCCACCCAGGCGCCCCTGTTGTCTTTTGTTTTGTTTGTAATCAGCAAAACAAATCACCTTCTTAGCTTTGGTCTCTTGTCTAATTTCGGTTTGGTCTTCCTTCCAGACAGGAGATTTCACTATCGTGACATGTCTGGCGATAGTGGGGGTGGGGGTGGGGGGAGTGACCCTGGAGTGCCACCTTCAAGTCTAAAGGGTTGTAGTTTTGATGCAGTGATATCCACATTGAGTTTTTTTGGGATGAGGAAGTGTTTATTGCAGTTGAGGCATTCATCTGTGGTCATGAAAGTCTTGCATAGAAAAAACAAATATTATTTATAGAAGGGGAATAGATTTTAAGTCTGTATCTGAGAACTCATCAGGGAGTAGTAGATTCTTTTTTCATGTCAGAGCTTGTCACCCTCATGCTCCCCCCATAGTTGCTGTTTCTCAGCATTCCTTTGCTTTCTTTATTTTGATCTTTTCTTACCTGTTAGATCTTTGGTTGGTTTTCGGTTGTTCGTATTTTCAGTACCACTCAGTAGTCTTACCCTACTCAGCTGTAAATGGTATTTGCAAAAAAAGCGCTCTTCTGGTTCAGTCCCTTTGGAGAGTAAACCTTTTACCTTCTGCCTGGTTAGGGAGGGGCAGTGATCTGTCTGGAGGACTGGATTAGGGATCCTTATAAAGACTTTGAACCAGTCTTGCCGTTCAGCCCCATCTGGCATCCCAATCTTTGGAGATGCCTCTAACTTTCAGGGCTTTACCATAGAATCTCTGCCAGGGCTTGAGCAAAGATGTGGTGTCATCTGAGCAGGGAGTGAAGTATCAGGTTTCTCCTCTGTTTAGCCATGTGCCACCAACCAACTCACTGTTCATATTAAAAACATTTGTTAAAACCTGGTCTGACCCTGTTTGCTCTCTTAGCATTGTCTTTCTGCATAAACCTTTTTAATGTTCTTATTTTAATGGAATCTTGAGAGGACCTGAGGATAAAATATGTAGGTTTAAGCCATCATGTTAAACTGAAGCTATGGCTTCTTTCTATTTTATGTTTTAAATTAACGTATAGTAAAATTGCCTTTTTGGTGAATAAGTTCTGTGATTTTTAGCCCACGTAGGAAAACTCCCTCATGCTAACCCTTTGTAGTGTTACTCTTCCCACACCTAACACTGATCAGTTTTCCATGTCCATAGTTTTGTCTTTTTGAGAATGTCCTATAAGTGGAACGATACAGTCAGTAGCCTTTGAAGGCTGGCTTTTTGCGGCATAATGCCTTTGAGATTTGTCCATATTATGTATATCAGTAGTTCATTCCTCTTTATTTCTAAGTAGTAATCCATTAGACGAATATGCCACGTTCATTCACCATTTGAAGTACATTTGGGTTGTATCCATGTTTCTGGTGATTGTGACTAGGGCTGCTATAAACATTTGTGTACAGATTTTAATGTGAATCTAAGTTTCTTTTTCTCTAGAATAAATACCTAGGAGTGTTATTGTTCGGTCACATAGTAAGTGAAGGTTTAGCTTAACAAAAAATTACCACGGTTTTCTAGAGTGGCCATAACATTTTGCATTCCTACCAGCAATGTATAAGAGTTCCGTATGTTCTTCACTGACGCTTGAAAGTGTTAGTGTTTTTTATTTTATGCCTTCTAATAGATGTAGTGGTATCTCATGGTGGTTTGATTTGCATTTCCCTAATGTTTAACGATGTTGAATATTTCTCTGTGCATATTTGCTATCCATATATATCTTCTTTGGTGAAGTACCTGTTCAAGTCTTGCTCATTTTTTAATTGGGTTGTTTGTTTTCTTACTGTTGAATTTTGAGATTTCATATATTCTGAATGTAAGTGCTGTGTTGGATGTGTGATTTACAGTTATTTTAAATCAGCCTGTGCTTTGTCTTTTCATTTTCTTAACCATGTCTTTTGCAAGGCAAATGTTTTTAATTTTGATGAAGTCCAATTTATCAGTTTCTCTCGTTTATGAATGGTAATTTTGGTGTCATGTGTAAGAGCTCTTCACCTAATCCCACATCACGAAGATTTTTTTTCCTATATTTTCTTCTAAACATTTTACAGTTTTATGTCTTAAATTTAGATCTGTGATCAATATGCACTTGTCAAAAATGAATTAGCTACATTTGTGTCAGTCTGTTTCTGGACTCTGTTCCATTGATATCTTTTTTTTTTTTTTTAAGATTTTGTTTATTTATTTTAGAGAGGGAGAGAGAGCACACAAGTAGGGGGAGGGAGAGGGACAAGCAGACTGTTCACTGAGCTCTAAGCACTGAGCCCAATGCGGGGCTGGATCTCAGGACCCTGAGATCATGACCTAAGCCAAAATCAAGAGTCGGATGCTTAACTGACTGAGCCACCCAGGCTCCCCGTATTTTTCTATTTTTATGCTAGTCGCACACTGTTTTGATTAATGTAACATTATAGTAAGTCTTAAAATTGTGTAGTGTGATTCCTCCAGTTTATTCTTTGTCAACATTGTTTTGGTTATTTTAGTTCTTTTGCTTTTTCCTATAAATTTTAGAATCATCATGTCTTTATCTACAAAAAAGTCCTACTGGGATTTTGATAGACAATTATAGATGTCATTTCTTTAGCACTTTAAAAATGTTGAGCCACTTCCTCCTGGCCTTCATGGCTCTGATGGGAAATCTGCAGTCATACAGAATCAATGTCCTATATATGTAACATGTGTGGCTGCTTTCAAGATTTTTCCTTAGTTTTTGGTTGGTTTTCAGCATTTTAATTATGCTGGATCTCAATGTGTAATACTTTAGACTTATCCTTTTAGGAGTCTTCTAAGTTTCTTGAATATATAGATTTTAAAGATTTTTTTTTTATTTATTTATTAGACAGAGATAGAGACAGCCAGCGAGAGAGGGAAC
>NW_023247789.1:0-2941 GCF_002007445.2 Ailuropoda melanoleuca | reverse complement strand
GGGGCTTCATGGGGATGTGATGTTCCTGCCCCCTCCCTCTCCTGCAACAGCTTCCCTCCTCCTTGTCCAGCCGGGGTGCTGGGGGCCACTCTCTGTCTCTAGGGAGGGGCTGAAGGGAGGCCATCCACCAGGGAGCCTCTGCTCTGCCAGCGACGGACCGAGTGTGCACAGAAGGCGTGTGGGAGAAGAGCAGGCAGGGTCTGGACAGCCTCCGGCCCTCGTCCCTCCAGCCACAACTCCAGCCACAGAGAGAGACGGTTTACTTCCCGCCAGACCTGCGCAGACATATGTTATTCTTCTGCCGTCCCTCTTGCAAGGACCAGGACCTCCAGTAAATGCCGAGTGGCCATGAGGACAGCAGGGCCCTCGCCTCGCGCCCGTCTTACGGGGACAGCATTCACCGCAGTGAGGCGGCTGTTACCGTAGATGTTAGTGTCGACTGAGAAAACGGAAAGCTCTGGGATAAGAACAGAAGCACTGATTTGGGGTCTCGGAACTGGGATTTGGGGGAGCCGCCCCACCGTGTCCCGCTGAGGAGAAGTCAGCGGTCTTTGCCAGCAAAGCGTGGGAGTGTCAGGAAAGGGACACAAGTTGTTTCCAAAAGTGACGACTGGAGACAGAATGAGATTTCTCAGCCCTCTGGTGTCTGGGGTTCTGTGTCAGTGCCTGGGAAAACGCCCTTTGCAGGGTATCCAGTGTTTATCAAGGGTGAAGAGCTTGCAGTCCTGTGTTTGGTCACACACGCTCGCCCGGTTCAGCAGTTCAGTTCCTGTCCCCCAAACAGGATGAAGTTTTGGTCCCAAAATAGAGCCTCTCATGCTCAGAAGTTTTCCGCGGGTTCACAGAGCTGTCCTCGTGGTTCTCCTTATTCTTAGTTGGCAGAGTTTCTTAGGATTGGAAATTTAATTCTGTCGAAGGCTTTTTCCTGTGTCTACTGAAATAAGCGTCTGGTTTAGCTCCTTGATGCTGTTAATACTGGTCAGTTACTTAACTGACTTCCAAATGTTAAACCATCCTTGCATTCTGAGAGAAACCCCACTTGGTCATAACGGATCAGCCCCTTCCAAACGTCACTGGGTCCCCTGAGTTGTTCACACGCATCTGGGGCGTGAGGAATATTGTTTGGCAGTGGCTGCTGCTGCTTTTCTTGTGATGTGTTGGTCCGTTTTGGTATCAGGATTATGCTGGCCTCATCCAAGTTGGGAATTGCTTCTGTTACCTAAAAGGGTTTACGAAATTTGATGTTATTTCTTCTTTGACAGTGATGGAAATTACCAGTGAGACCATCAGGGCCTTGAATTTTCTTGGTGGGGAGCTTTGTATCTAATTTAAAAGCTCATTTTAAAAATACAGCCATAGAGATACACAGACTTTCTCTTTCCTCTAGTGCAAATTTTGGCAACTGGTTTTTTCCAAGGAATTTATCCTGTTAACCAGAAGGCATTTATCAAATGCATCAGTGTAAAGTTATTAATGACACTCTTTTCAAATCGTTAATGTTGTTGAATGTATTGGCACGAAGGTATTCATAATATTTTCTTGTGTTTTTAAGATCTAAAATAGCAGGTTGTCTGGGTGGCTCAGTTGGTTTGGCATCTGACTCCTCTTTTTGGCTCAGGTCATGATCTCAGGGTTGTGAGATCAAGCCCCATATTGTCTCCTCGCTCAGAAAGGAGTCTGCTTGAGATTCTCTCTCTCTCTCTCTCCCTTCCTCTGCCCTTCCCCTGCTCACGCTCTCTCTCGCTCTATCTAAAATAAATAAATCAATCTTTTTTAAAAACGATCTGAAATAAGCAATTTTTTCATTCCTGATGTTGATCATTTGTATTTTTTCTCATTTTTTTCTTGGTCAGTCTAGCTATGGTTTTAATCAACTGATCTTTTCAAAGAATAGCTTTTGGCTTTGTTGTCAATTTTTCCTATTTTTTGTTGGTTCCCTGTTTCTCTGATATCTTTTCCTTATTCTTTGCTCCATTCTACCTACTGTGAGTTGATGTTGATCTTTTTTTTTTTTTTAGCTCTTGAGATAGAAACTTTGGCGATTGACTTTGGACCTTTATCCATTTCTGACAGAAGCCACTTTAAGCTACAGATCTCCTCTGTGCCCGGCTCTAACTACACCCCATAAATTGTCACCTGTTGTGTTTCCGTTATCCCCTTTGTGAAATATTTTCTCATTTCCATTGTGATGTCCTCCTCAAGCATGTTAGATGTTGTTGGCATCCATACGTTTGGGAGTTTCCTAGATCTCTTACTGTTGATTTCTAATTTAATCCCCCTGGGGCTAGAGAGCACACTCGGTCTGACTTCGATTCTTTTACACTTGGTTTATTTGCTCTATGGCTCAGAATGTGGTCGGTCTGGGGAGCAGCCGCTATGCACTTGGGAAGAATGCACATTATTTTCAGTTGTTGGGTTGAGTGTTCAATATCAATTTTGTCAAGGTGACGGATGATGTTTTTCAGGTCCTCTAGGTTTCTGTTGACTTTTCTCTCCAATCTTCCCCACCCCACCTTTTTTTTTCCTTTTCACTGTGAGTGTGGACTTGTTTTTTTTCTTTTAGTTCTGCCAATGGGTGTTTCATGTATTCTGAGACTGTCTGTGCTTGTTTCCTCTTCCTGGCGAATGGACCCTCTTATCTTTATGAAATGTCCATCTTTATCTTTGGCAACATTTTGTGTCTTGGAAGTCTATTGTATTTGATGAGAATGAAGCTACTTTAATTTCTTGTCCTTACTGTGTTTATGGCATATGCATTCCGTCCGTTCACCTTCAGACTGTTTCATCTTCGTACTAAAGTGTTTCTCTTGTACACAGTATCGAGTTGGGTGTCTCTTTTCATTTTATCCATTCCAATAACCTTTGCCTTTTTAATTGGAGTACTTACTTATTCTAGTAATAGAATTAATAAGTGTTAGGTGTGCTGTTTTATATTTTTTTT
>NW_023247788.1:0-2941 GCF_002007445.2 Ailuropoda melanoleuca | reverse complement strand
GACCTCCTTGGGACCCATGTGTATCTTTTCAAAACTTTCTATACTTTGGGGGAGACCAAAAGGAAATTACAAAGAACATCAGTTAAATTGTCTCAAAGTGATCCAAAAGATAATGTTTTCAAAAACACCAGCCCTATACGCTGGTACACTGCCAAGGCTTTACTAGGAGACGTTTCTTCCTTAAGTTTGGCCTCTGTGAATAGGTCCCTTCATCAAAAATTCTTATTTCATATAATGTTTTATTCCTCATACCAGAAGGTAGGAAAGTAAAAGACTAAGGTAAGAAGTCTGGTGTGTGTATGTGTGTGTGTGTGCGCGCGCGCGAGCATGTTAGAATTTGGAGTTCCCAAAAGAATGATGTTTCTTAAAAATAAAGAAAAGATAATGCTGGTGGTGAGAAATGTGTAGATGCCATAATGGACAGGAATCCAGAAAAAAGAAAAAAGAAAAAAAAAACCTATTTTAATGAAGTTTGCCTTTGTTCCATTTACCCTCCATTTTATTTTTCTTTCATTATCTGCCAGTTAGCTGGGTAGTTTCTCCTAATAGAAATAGTGAAGGGAAGAAAAGCGGTCAAAAAACAGAGAAGGTGGAAAGAGTAAAAAGGGTTTTAATATGAAAGATAAGTCAGCAAGTAAGGTTAGATGTTGGTGTTAATGTAGAGCATGAAATCATCCATTATACCCAGCTTGCTAAAATGTAACACGGAGGCCGCTGGGGGCAGGGAAGGTTTCAGAGAAGGGCACAAGCCTTTGGAATGCTGAGGCCTGCATGACCACTCTGCGGTAGGAATGCCACAGGGAGTTGCCCAAAACAGCCACGCTGTGATCTGAGAGATGTAGGCATTGTCCCCTAGGCTATGTGTAGCAGAACTCCTAGAACATGCAGATTAGCATATCTTATCTTACCCATAAACAGATCCTCCTAGTTCCAGTAAGACCCCTTGTCACACATCACATGCTTGAGAAAGAGTGATAAAAATTTATGATTATCCTGAAGGGCCAGTAAAGACAAGAGAAAAGAGCAAAGGGTCTTCATCTCTGAGTGTTGACCCCCATGCCTTCTCCTTTCTTTCACAGCAAAGTTTGTAGTAATCATCCATCCTTATGGGGATTGCCGGCCATTCCTGGCAGTTAGAAATAAATGGAGGGAGAAGAATGGAGAGACTAACTACCAGAACAGATAAAATTGATGAGCTCCAGTTGACCCAACTAAATCCAAATCAAGCCAGCTTTTATTTTCTGAAATCCTACTATATGCAAAGTTTCAAGTTCGTTCAAGTGTTTAGAAGTTTTTAGTTTTGTACATCCTCATGAAAAATACAAACACAAATACAAGGGAAGTCAGGTAACAATGGCACTAATGAGAAGAACATGCTATATTATTTTATACACATGGGTATACTGATTCCAACTAATATATTATGATTTTTTTTAAGTAAAATTTAAAAAAATGAAGTCTGGGAGTGTGATGCCTCCCGTTTTGCTTTTCTTTTTTACCATTACCTTGGCTATTTGTGGTTCCATATACATTTTCTGGTTGTTCTAGTTCTGTGAAAAATGCTGGTGTTATTTTGATCAGCATTGCATTGAATGTGTAGATAGCTTTGGGTAGTTCAGATATTTTAGCAATATTTATTCTTCTAATCCATGAGCATAGAATGTTTTTTCCATTTCTTTGTGTCTTCTTCAATTTCTTTCATAAGTGTTCTATAATTTTCAGCATAAAGATCTTTTACCTCTTTGGGTAGGTTTATTCCTAGGTATGTTTTGATTTTTGGTGCAGTTGTAAATGGGATTGATTCCTTGATTCCTCTTTCTGCTGCTTTGTTATTGGTGTATAGCAATGCAGCAGATTTTTTTTGAATGTTGATTTTATATCCTGCAACTTTGGTGAATTCATGTATTAATTCTAGCAATTTTTTGGTGGGGTCTTTTGGGTGTTCTCCATACAGTATCATGTCATCTGCAAAGTTTGATTTCTTCCTGGACAATTTGTATGCATTTTATTTCTTTCTGTTTTTTGATTGCTAAGGCTAGGATTTCCAGTACAATGTTGAACAACAGTGGTGAGAGTGGATATCCCTGTGGTGTTCCTGACCATAGGGGAAAAGCTCTCAGTTTTTACCCATTGAGGATGATATTAGCTGTGGGTCATTTGTATATGGCCTTTATGATGTTAAGGTATGGTACATCTATCCCTACTTCATTGAGGTTTTTATCAAGAAAGGATGCTGTTTTTTGTTAAATGTTTTTTCTGCATCTATTGAAAGAATCATATGGTTTTTATCCTTTCTTTTATTAATGTGGTGTATCACATTGGTTTATTTGTGGATATTGAACCACACCTGCAGTCCAGGAGTAAATCCCACTTGATCATTGTGAATAATTCTTTTAATGTACTATTGTATTCAATTAGCTAGTATTTTGTTGAGAATTTTTGAATCATGTTCATCAGGGATATTGGTCTGTAATTCTCCTTTTTAGTGGGGTCTTTGGTTTTGAAATCAATGTAATCCTGGCCTCACAGAATGAGTTAGAAGTTTTCCTTCCGTTTCTATTTTTTGGAAGAGCTTCAGAAGAATAGGTATTAATTCTTCTTTAAATGTTTGGTAGAATTCTCCTGGGGAGCCGTCTGGCCCTGGGCTCTTGTTTGTTGAGAGATTTTTGATTAGTGCTTCAATTTCCTTGCTGGTGATGGGTCTATTCAGATTTTCTATTTCTTTCTGTTTCAGTTTTGGTACTTTATATGTTTTTAGGAATTGATCCATTTCTTCCAGATTGCCCAATTTCTTGTCATGTAAGTGCTCATAATATTCTCATAATTGTTTGTATTTTTTTAAAGATTTTATTTATTTATTCGACAAAGATAGAGACAGTCAGAGAGAGAGGGAACACAAGCAGGGGGAGTGGGAGAGGAAGAAGCAGGCTCCCAGCGGAGG
>NW_023247787.1:0-2941 GCF_002007445.2 Ailuropoda melanoleuca | reverse complement strand
ACATTTATATGGACAGACACACAGACACCCATACTGAGAGAGCAAGAGAATTATAAAGGAAATATGGTAAAATTTTAAAAATGAGAAACCTCTGTGAAGGGCACATTAGAGCTCTTTATTCTTCCAGGTTTTCTATAAAACTGAAAGTATTTCAACATAATTAAAACGTGTTTACACTGATGGTGAAACAGAATCTGTTGTAATCTTTTTTAAAGGACATTTTGACAAAATGTATGAAAAGCCTTAAAATACATTCTTTGAACTAATAGCTCTACTTCTAAGAATCTAGATTAAGGAAATAATTACTGACGTGCAGTGATGTTCACAGATTTTTATTTATTTCGGCAAGGATGTATTATAGAAAAATCTTTACAATCTTCTAAACACATTATCAGAAGATTCACTTTCTAATTAGGATGTGCTTATATATATATACTATGTGGTCTTTAAAACTCATGTTGTGGGGAAGAATTTATTGTTTTGGAAAATATTCACAATATTATCTATGAAAATAATTGAGTTATAAAACAACAGTGTTTTTTTTTCCAGGTTTTTTTATTGTGGTAAAATATATATACCATAAAATTTACCATCTTACTCACTTTTCAGTGCATAGTCCAGTGGTATTAAATATGTTCATAATGTTGTACGACCATCACCCTCATCCATCTCCATAGCTCTGTTCGTCTTGCAGTCTGTAACTCTATACCCATTAAACATTAACTTCTTTGGCTCCTGGCAACCACCATTCTACTTCTTGTCTTGTGATGCTGATTGCTCTGAGTATCTCAAAGAAGTGGAATCACGAACACAACATTTGTCTTTTTATTACTGGCTTATTTCACTTGGTATAATGTCCTCAGATTCATCATGTTGTAGCATATGTCAGAATTCCCTTGCTTTTTAAGGTTGAATAATATTCCATGTATGTATATACATATATCACATTTTGGTTATCCGTTCATCTGTCAGTGGACAGTTGGGTTTCCTCCATGTTATAGCTACTGTGACTAATGCTGCTATGGACATGGGTGTATATAAGGCCTTCCCATGAGATATTTTGCAAATAAACTTCTTTTTGTTCATTAAAATGATACTGCAAAGGCATATGTTAAAATGCTAGTAGTAATTTTCCTAAGTAGTGAGATAGTGGCAATTTTATTTTTTTCATTAGTTGATGCTTTTTAGTTTTTATGCATGGGATATATAATACTTTTGAGTGAAAAAAAATGTTACATTGAGTGGGATAAGGTCCCCAGCCAAAATGTTTAGGTAGTCATGCAATTAAAAGTATACAGCACAGTTGGAAAACTTCTTGTTCATAGTAACCAAAGTCATAAATTACAGTAATACCTTTAAAAATTAAATAGCAGTAATCACTTTCTCAAGGGTATATGGTGCCCAGAATAAGAACAGTGCTAATTCTGTTACTACATAAGTGCACCTGCTTTTAGGTCAGTTTTCTCAAAATACGTTTCAGAGACTCTTTGCAGTATAAATCACCTGGGATGATTGTAAAAAAAATAAAATACTTGGAATAAAGATCTCTGAGGCTGAATTCAGCAAATATGCGTTTGTATAAAGCTTTCCAAGTTACTCTTATTTATATGAAGTTTGAGAAGTCATGCTGTAAGTAAATCTGATTTGTCAAGAACTGGAGTTAAAACAACATGAACAATATTTAATAATTTGTTTTATCAAAGGATCACGCAATAATTCTTTGAGGAGAACATGCCCATTCTTTTAAAATATGATGCAATTTATGGAAAAGTTAGCTATATAGTTTTGAAAGGCATCTTTGTTTAAAGTGGTACGCCATCCATGTATTCTGTATTTGGCAACATTTGAGGAATCCTGTTCCTTTGTATCCATCATAAAATGACTGTGTGTTTTATGTACAAAGAATATAGATCAGGTTTTTATCCAAACTTACGGTATGGAACAGTTCAGAAACCACATGAGAAAAACCTGTTAACCTATCAGCTGGATCTGAAATAAAGACGAACCACCTACTTATATTTTCGGGGCCTTGATCCATTTACATTTGTTTATACTCTGTACTTTTATTCTGTGTCAAACCTGTTCCTTCCAGAGGGGAAGAAATACATGCTCTTGGAACAAGTGCCTAGATGAATTATGATTCACACTAGTGGAACTTCTGTAATTTTCAATGTATGTGTATATATTTGCTGTGCAATATGCCATATTGTTCTTCTCTGTGGGCAGATTAAAAGGACATGGGACATCTTGCATATGGGGCTTAGCCAACACTTTTAGAAAAGAGTTCCTTCCTAATTTTTAAGTGAAAATATCCTCCATCTAATGGCTCCTTTTCTTTTTAATTTCAGATTTTGTTGATGGACCTATACACCACAAGGCCTTACTTATATCTGTAACTGTCTGTAGTTTGCTATTGGTCCTTATTATTTTATTCTGTTACTTCAGGTAAGTTTCCAACGTGTAGATATAGAATTTTGAGTTTAAAATATCAGCCTCATACGACTACTCTACCTTATTGACATTTTTCACCACAGCTTGTTTTGACTTAATCAAATCTTAGATTTCCCTGATAATCTCAGTGACTACTGATAAATATTTGTCTTAATGAACCTGTTAATAGATAGCTATCTCATTTCTGCTTCAGACATCAAAGTCACCCAGGTAAATTTTACCCTTATGGAATTTTGGGTAGTTAGGGAATTCAGGAATGAGATGTTACTAAGTGAGGTTTGATTCTGAGTGGAGAAATGAATGTGTTGAACCGAGACTCATTGTAGTATTCCCTTATTTCCTAAGCTAACAATTTCCTCTTAATATGGAAAAATTTTCACCATAATTTATAGATTAGTTATTCAGATATAATAAGCTTGACTATTGGGGCGCCTGGGTGGCACAGCGGTTAAGCGTCTGCCTTCGGCTCAGGGCGTGATCCCGGCGTTAT
>NW_023247786.1:1450-1682 GCF_002007445.2 Ailuropoda melanoleuca | reverse complement strand
CCCCAGAACCAAAGAATACTCATTCTATTCTAATGCCCATGGAACATTCTCAAGAATAGATCATGTTCTTGAACACAAAACAGGTCTCAACCGATACCAAAAGATTGAAATTATCCCATGCATATTCTCAGAACACAATGCTCTGAAATTGGAACTCAACCACAAGGAAAAACCTGGAAGAAACTCAAACACTTGGAGACTAAGAACCATCCTGCTCAAGAATGACTCGATA
>NW_023247786.1:0-1260 GCF_002007445.2 Ailuropoda melanoleuca | reverse complement strand
AACAGCAACAGAGGGACAGGCCTAACCCACTCACGAGGAAGGAGTTGACCAAAATTAGAGCAGAAATCAATGAATTAGAAAAAGAAGTACAGTAGAGCAAATCAACAGGACTAGAAGCTGGTTCTTTGAGAGAATCCTAAAATTGGCAGACCACTGGCAAGACTTATCCAAAATCAGAGAAAGGACCGAAATTATTAAAATTATGAATGAAAAAGGAGAGGTTACGACCAACAACATTGAANGGAGAGGTCACGACCAACAACATTGAAATTGGAAGGATTATTAGAAATTTTTATCAACAGCTATATGCCAAAAAACTAAACAATCTGGAAGAGATGGAGGCCTTCCTGGAAACCTATAAACTACCAAGACTGAAACAGGAAGAAATTGATTTCTTAAAAAGGCCAATTAACTATGAAGAAATTGAGTCAGTGTTAAACAACCTTCCAAATAACAAAACTCCAGGGCTGGACGGTTTTCCTGGGGAATTCTAGCAAACATTCAAAGAAGAAATAATACCTATTCTCCTAAAGCTATTTCAAAAAATAGAAACAGAAGGAAAGCTACCAAACTCATTCTATGAGGCTAATATTACCTTGATCCCCAAACCAGGCAAAGACCCCCTCAAAAAGGAGAATTACAGACCGATTTCCCTAATGAATATGGACGCCAAAATCCTCAACAAGATCCTTGCTAATAGAATCCAACTGTATATTAAAAGGATTATCCATCATGACCAAGTGGGATTCATACCTGGGATGCAAGCATGGTTCAACACTCGCAAATCAATCAATGTGATACATCATATCAACAAGAAAAGACTCAAGAACCATATGATCCTCTCAATTGATGCAGAAAAAGCATTTGACAAAATACAGCATCCTTTCCTGATTAAAACCCTTCAGAGTGTAGGAATAGAGGGTACATTTCTCAATCTCATAAAAGCCATCTATGAAAAGCCTACTGCAAGCATTATTCTCAATGGGGAAAAGCTGGAAGCCTTTCCCTTAAGATCAGGAACACGACAAGGATGCCCACTCTCGCCACTATTATTCAACANCGAGCCCCACATCAGGCTCTTCTGCTATGAGCCTGCTTCTTCCTCTCCCACTCCCCCTGCTTGTGTTCCCTCTCTCGCTGGCTGTCTCTCTCTCTGTCGTATAAATAAATAAAATCTTTAAAAAAAAATAAAAAAATAAAAGGATTATCCATCATGACCAAGTGGGATTCATACCTGGGATGCAAGCATGGTTCAACACT
>NW_023247785.1:0-2941 GCF_002007445.2 Ailuropoda melanoleuca | reverse complement strand
GACCTTCACGCTTTGATCTCTATTGTGTAATAAGGAAACCTGTGTTTATTATTTTGTATTTTGTTTCCAGAATATAATTTTGGTCTTAGTTTGTGAGTTAATATAATTTCAACTAAATTACTTTAAAAAAACACCTGCACAGCCTCATTCTCAATTACATAGTGGGGAATATAATATACTTTATGGAACTAATGTAAGGAATCCCGTTAACCACTGAACGGGTCCCGTGTTTGGAAACCTGTGCCGTAGAAATCAACTGTCCTCGTAATTGTCTTAGATTTATTCTACTGACATTGGAAATAGATTTTGACCCTGTATGACATTGATGTGCTAATTAAATACAGTAGGTTATGACTCATGTCATCTGTAAGCAAACTAAAAACTACAAATGGAGACACTGAATTTCAAGAGCTTTCCCCCATCATGCTCACAGAATTCACGTTGTAATAAATGCACCCGGTGAAGGATTTCTGTGAACATCAGAGAAGAGCGATTTGCATGTATTTGGCTGATTTTCATCTTAAAAGTAAACTCTGCTCTAATTCTTATCACACATTTCTTTCTGGGCTCATTTATGTGACCTCAAATAAATCTATCTCTTCTCACTGGAGAATTTTAGGTAAACATTCCTTTTTGCTTTTACTCCATTAAATTAAGTGTGTGTACAAACACACACACACACACACACGTACATGCCTGTATAGGAATGAGATGTTAGGATTTGAAAAAGACTACTGGTTTGCTAGTAGGCTATTTTGTATCCACGTATATATCACATATTCATACACATGTGTGCTCTCATGGAATGACCTATTAATACAGATACATCCTACATCCATTATATAAACACGTCCATGCATGACCTACATACACACATATGTGCATATATGCAATTAATAAGAATGAATCTAGTGTCAACTATATTTCAGAAGTTCTTTTAGAAATACAGTTGAGACTCTAATTCTAGCAATTGCAGGTGAATGCACACCCTAAAAATGTGAAATACATTATTCGGTATACACTTAGTACTTATCTTCTGGTTAGTGCTCACCCAAACAAGGTCTGCTCTGCTTATGCTTATGTAATGACTTATCTCCTAGAAGAAAATGGATTGGCGCTTTAAAGTCCTACCGCTGGGCTTCTAACCATTGACCTGCAGTGCACGGACAGCCGTGTGACCTGGAGTCACTCCCCCAAACCCTATGGTACAATTCAGAAGAATGAGAAACCTTTAGATGGTGATAACCTATCATAAAAGCCTGAAACTTTCTATTCTAGCACCAGTAAGAAGACCAAATACAGTGCTTCATTTTTATATGATGTGGAATTTCACTCAACATGCAGGGGGGAAATGTGATTTATGGGGTGTAGGCATGTCTCGTGGACCATATTTTAAAATAACCGCTCGACAACTGAGCATGTCTCTTGTGTGAGTGTATATATATTTTTTTGTTCCTTCCAGGGCTTGGAATGAAACTTGGTATCAATCTAGTGACAGTATGTCTGAGTTTGAGGGTCTGTTTTGTATCTCTCTCTCATTGTTGCATTGTTGGGGTGGGGCGGGGGACTGACTGATTTACAGCCTTCATGGCAGAGACCTTAAATCTCAAAAGCCAAATGTTTCATCAGCTGAAATGCTTCAAGGATCTGTAGCCAGGAGTCCTTATCAGTGAAAGAAGCCATTTGTTTAAACTCTCTGGTTTTAGCCAGCCAACGGGCTGTTCCTGTGAATTCATTGGCAGCATATATGGGCAGTTACGTCCTCTGCGGTGGGACAGACTTCTAAGGATGCTTCTACCAGCACTCAGCTTTGGTGATGTGCCTGGCTGTTTCCAAATTAATTATCTGCTCTCCCATCCATAGAACTCCACGATAGTCAATGCATACACATCTCATATCTGGATTATATCAAACACCGCATTTTCACCATCAGAACAGCAAAGGAATACGCTCTTGCAGAGAAAATAAAATTGCTTGCATTCATTCTGTACCTGCAATGGAAACTCTGCCTTGTTGATTGTTTAAATTACAAGAGAAGGGGGAAAAAAAAAGTCCCTGGGTGTTGCACTAAATGAATATTCTGTGGCAGAAACTATGGTAACACTGACTTCCAAAAAAACCCCACGTTCATTTGCTGAACTTCAGAGATGCATGGAGGAGCTGTTTCCCTCAGGACTTTTGGAAGGAATTCAGAATCGCAAAGATCAAACCTTTCAATAGGACGCTGTGAGGAAAACTGAGATTTGCCAGCGTATAGAATATTAATTAGCCTGGCATTTGAGAGGTTACAACAGACACGTTTTGCTCGGGAGGGGCTCTGAGGTAATAAATGCTGGTGATTTACCGTAGGTTGCAAATCCTCATGGTGCTCCTCGGAAACAAAATAAGCAAATAGGTCATTCCGGGAGAGTTGACAAGAGGGGGTGAGGGGGGAGGAGAGGTGGTGGAGGAAGGATGTGTTAAAGACAGAGCAGTTCTGCCAAAAAATTACTAGAGCCTTTAGGAATTAATCACCTCTTTCCTTAATGGGGAACGGGAGGCTTGTCTTATGGTTATTATACGGCACCCAAACTGCCATTAGGAGCGGTTTCATACAGAAAGCTGCATGAAAGGGGCTTTTCTCCCAAGCCGAGCACGATGCATTTTATGAGAAACTGTGTAAAAGGTTGCATGATGAATGCCAGAGCCGGGGAACATTCGCTGGCATGAAACGCTAATTAGTAATTGCTAATTAAACGAGGGAGGGGTTGGTAACGTCTGAACATTCCCACTAATCACAGCTAATCTCCGCTCAATCCCTGTGAACGCGGGAGAAGCCTGGATCTGCGGGACGTGCCGTACATGCACAACCTTGCAGGTTTCATCTAGCATCTGTTTGCATAGATACGGTCGATTGTGAGTTCGAGCGTTGCAATTTTAGAACCAAAAAAAAAAAAAAAAC
>NW_023247784.1:0-2940 GCF_002007445.2 Ailuropoda melanoleuca | reverse complement strand
GGGGGGGGGGGGGGGGGGGGGTCAGCCCCACCCCAACCCTCCCAGGGCCAGGGACTGGTCCCGAGGTGGTGAGACCTGAGGATGAGCAGTCAGCACTGCAGGGCCCTGGGCTGGTGGGGGGCAGGGCTGTCAGCATGCCATCCCAGGCTTACAACAGGACTGGTAACCAAGGGCCCGGCAGCCCAACCGGAACGTGCCCGCTTGTTTCCTGCCCCTGCAATGACTGGCACAGGCAAATACCAGGACTGCAAAACCAGCAAAGAAACCTTTTATTTACCTTGTTAAACAGAGCTTATAGAAAAATGAGACGGTTTTTAGGTAATCTTTGAAAGCTTGAGAACGACTGTCAAAAATAACTGAAGCTCTCTTAGGCTGACGTGTGCAAAACATGTAAGGCACGACTCAGGGAGGCCCAGGCGGGAGGGTGGCTTCTGCCTGCAAGACCTCTCCAGTCAGTGTCAGGGAAGCCACTTTGGTTGACTTGGTTCTTTCTAGCAGTTCTGTGGCCAGTGAACAATGCCAGGTTCCCCTTGGCAGCTGGCCTGGGGGCTTGAGGTCTCTACCCCCAGGCAAGAGACCCCTCAAGCAGCTCCTGAATACCAACCAAAGGGACTTGTGGTTTCTAAAACAGACATGAATCTGCGAACTTACGGGTGGTCCCTGTCTTGTGAAGGTCGGGGCGGGGGGCTGTGATACCTGGCAGGGTGCAGGTGAGGCCAGCTGTGTCACTGGCTCACGGAGATTCCTGTCTGCAGGCTAACTGTCCCCCTTTCCACCATCCCCAGCAGGCCCCCTGGCTGGTAGAGCTGCCTCCTCCAGGCGGGTGCTTACTTTGAGATGAGAAAGATGTAGCAACCTTGCCCTGTCACCTGTGGGGTGAAGAGACAGCTCAGTGCTGCCCATGCCCCCAGGGCCAGCGGCCAGACACAGGGGACCAGTCCTTGTGAGGGGGTCCTGCTGTGCTGAGACCCCCCCACATAAGGTTCACATCGTCTCATCTCTGCTGGGAGACAGAACCGTGGGTAGGTGCCACTTACTGCCTTAGGCTTCCTGCTACCAGACAGGACTGGAGGGTGCCAGTGGCCTGTACGTGTGGCCCCCAAGTGTAGGGACAGGCACAGCAGCCCGCACGCAGTTGGGCCTCAGTCTGCCACCTGTGCAGGCTCAGAACACTTCAGCACATGGCTGCTTCTGGCCTGGCTGTACCCACAGGCCACACGGGGTCACTGGTCGATGAGACTCATGCCGCTTGGGGGTCCCCGCACATCACTAGCAGTCTACCAGTCTGCACCCCCCAAAACACATGCACCACAAAGTGGGGTGGATGTATGGGTTGGGCCACCAGGCTGTCTGGGCATCTGGCTCGTAGGAGCACAGGCTGCTCTGAGGGCTCAGCATCCCGCAGTGACTGCTGAGCTGACCCCACCTGCACTCAGCAGGGGTGGTGGCACCACAGCTGTACGGATGCAGGCACGCAGACAGGGCTGGGGGTGAGGGAAGACCCCTGAGCAGGTGGAGCAAGGCAGGCCCAGGGTGAGAGTACGGCCAGCTGTTTGTTTGCCTCACCAGAGGAAGCAGGTGCAGGACCGCCACCGTCACGTCGGGAGCTGGGCGTGGGAGTGGCCCCACGGTGACAGTGAACTGATGGCCAAGTCAGCAGGAGAGCCTCTGGCACCCCAGATCACGCCTGCTGCTGAAGGCAGTTTATTCCAGAGGCCTTTTAGCAACAGCTTCAGGGCCCACAAGTTCTCCCTACCAGAGCAAACAGAGGAGACGCCTCAGGGGACATCCCTCTGAGTCTTCCCCCAAAGGCCAGGAGGATGTCTAACAGCCAGCGCAGCATGTGGACAGTAGGCTGGACACAGGAGGCGGCAGGCCTCAAGGCCCAGCTGGCAGACGGTGTCCGTGAAGGGGAAGAGGGGGCAGAGTAAGTGAGACTGTGTGCAGAGGGGAGAGGTGCCCTACACAGACTGTCCACGCTGGAGAAGAGTCTGGGGGCAGGGAGGGCTGTCCTTGTATTCCTGTGAGATGTGCTGGCTGTGCGCACCGTACGTACGTGTTGAGGCTGCCACACGTCAGGGAGCCATTCGGAGATAAGCCAGCAAATGGCGAAAGGGTTGGAATCCAGACTGCTGCCCTGGGGCCATGTGTGGAGAGGGGGTGGTCACAGGTCGGAGCAGGTGGGCAGCACCATCTGAGGTTGCTCAGGTGGGAGTCCAGGAGGGTGTATGTGGGAGCAGCTCACAGGCAAGTTCCCACCAACGCAGAGGGGCAGGGTGGGCGCAGAATCTCCAGGACGGGAAGAGCCCACACAGGCACCTGGTGTTCTGGGACACATTCAGGATGCCGTTCAGCACCCCGTCTGCAGGGAGCCGTGGCACCCAAGACGCTACCTGCTCTTCCTGAGGAGTTGTGTGTGCAGGCACCATGGCCGAGGCCCTACACAGCTGCCTGGGGAGGAGACCTCAGACCCAGGGGTGGATGCGATGCTGGCCATTTACTGGTCTCATGACCAGAGACTCCCCTCAGCCACGGGGTCGTGGTGGAAGGCAGCAGGAAGCACGGCACTCGTCATGGGCTGCCCGCCACCAGCATCTGGGCACTGTCTTGCTTAAGTCACTTGTACTATTTTAGGGACTTGATCAGGGCCCTTCCAGCCTCTTGGACCCACCCAGCTCTCCAGCCTGGATGAGATGCCTGTCACCCACAACTTTGCATCCAGGGTGAAACCAGCCAGAGAACACAGACAGAGCCCCCGGGATAACGCCATCCTGGTGATCAGCTGCAAAACCCTAGTGGTCATGAAATAAACACGACTCTTAACAGAAAAGGCAAAGGCTTGCACCACGTACTGGAGGCTCCACCAGGACGGGTTCCTGAAGCTCGTGTCCGCGTGTGTCTGGCCATCACTGATCCAAATCAGACTCGTCCCTGGCCCCC
>NW_023247783.1:0-2940 GCF_002007445.2 Ailuropoda melanoleuca | reverse complement strand
AGATACGTTCCACCCTTTTCTCCCACTTTTCTTTAATTTTCTCTATCGTCATTCCCCTAAAGCACGGCTTGTCTACACTTACTTGTCTTCTCTGTTGACAAATTGTTAGAGCAATCACCTTAAATTCATTTTGGATGTAATTTCAAGTGGCACTTCTCCCTCTCCTGTTAAAAACTGTCTTGCCTCATTTCAGTTTTATTTTTTTCTCACCTTTCTGTGAATAATCTCCTCCTTGGCCAGCTATTGAGTAACAATGTTGAGTCAAAGATATGTTTGCCTTAATGCAGGCAAACCAAACAGGAGCTCCGTGGCCAACTGAGACCCAGGGGCAGATAAAAGGCCAAGAGGCTTTCTCACAGCTAGGTGCGAGCTGTACCCACCGAGGTCCAAAGTCACCTGAAGGGTCCTTCTGCAGAAAGGTTTCTGGTGAAAACACTTACATCTAGCAAAAAGCAATGATTCGGAAGGGACTTGCAGACTTCAGAGTCACATTATATCATTTTTTTTAATTGGAAAATTTAGAAAGAAGTCATTTTATTTTCAGCATACATACAAACGTTGTGTTCTGTGGTTTAGAGTTTTGTTTTGCATTTAATGTAGACTGTTTTTAGAGCAGTTTCAGGTTCACGACAAAATTGAGAGGAAAGTACAGAGATTTCCCAGAGCCTCCCTCATCACCCACACCCCTCACCAAAGAGATACATGCGTTACCAAGGGTGACGCTACACTGACACAAAGTCTAGTTTGCTTTCCACCCTTGGGGTGTCCGCCGGGGCTGGACAAATGTATTATGACATCTACTCCACATTGTAATATCAAACAACGTTCTCACGGCCCTAAAACTCCTCTGTCCTCTGCCTATTTGTCCCCCACTGCCAACAACGACTGATCTTTTCGCTGTCTCTGTAGTTTTGCCTTTTCCAGAACGCCATATAGTTGGAATCATAGGGTACATAGCCTTTACAGACTGACTTCTTTCACTTAATAATAGGCATTGAAGGTTCCTCTATGTCTTTCATGGCTTGATAGCGCACTTCATTCTAGCACTGAATCACTTTTCGTTGCCTGAACGGACCACCGTTCATTTCTCCATCACCTACCAGAGGACGTCTTGGTTGCTCCCAAGCTCAGGCGATTGCGAATGAAGCCGCTGAACCTCAGTGTGCAGGCTCTTGTGGACGAACGTTTTCAAGTCTATCCTTTGCGTAAAGGATAAGAAGCCTGATCGCTGGATCGTATGACAAGAGCGTGTGTAGTTTTGCTAGAAACTGCCAAACTGTCTTACACAGTGGCTGCACCATGGTGCCTTCCAGCCAGCAGTGAAGGGGACTTCCTCTTGTTCGGCGTCCTTGCCGCTGTTCAGATTGCGGCCACTCTCATCGGTGTGTAGTGGTGTCTCCTTGTTTGAATTTGCATTTCCCTAATGACATCTGTCCAGAGAGTCTTTGCATAGTGTACTTGCTATCTGTGTATCTTCTTTGATGAGGGGTGTCCTAAAGTCTTGGTCCATTTTTAAATTGGGCTGTTTTCTTATTGCTGAGTCTCGTGAGTTCTTTGTATATTGTAGATTACGGTCCTTTATCAGACGAGTCTTTTGCAAATACATTTTCCCACCCATGGATCGTCTTCTAAATTCTCTCGGAGTTGTCTTTCAGAGTAGAAGTTTTTTGTTTGCTCGTTTGTTTGTTTTGAGAGAGAGAACACAAGCAGGGAGGAGCAGAGGGAGAAGGGGAGGGAGAGAAACTCAAGGAGGCTCCATGCGCAGCATGGACGAAGCCTTTGGTGTCGTATCTAAGATATCATCACCGTACCGGGGCATATAGGTTTACTCCGCTGTTTACTTCCAGGAGTTTCACAGTTTTGCATTTAGATTTAAGTATATATTCCATCTGGGTAACTTTTATAAAGGGTGTGAGGTCTGGGTCTAGATTCATTTTTTGCATGCAGGTCTCAGATGTTCTAGGACCACTTGTGGCAAATACTATCTTTGCTCCATTGTATTGCTTTTGTCCCAGTTGACTAATTTCTGTGGGTCTGTTTCTGGGCTCTCTACTCCGTTCCACTGATCCATTTGTCTGCTCTTTCTCCACTATCTCACTGTCTTGATTACTGTAGCTTTATAGTAACTAATCGATGTAGAGTGTCAGTCTTTCAAGTCCGTTCCTCTCCTTCAGTATTGTATCGACTATTCTGGGTCTTTTGCTTTCTATATAAACTTTAGAAATAGTTTGTTGATGTTGACCAAATACTTGCTGGGATTTTGATTGGAATTGCACTGAATCTATAGATAGAGTCGGGAAGACCCGATATCTTGACACGACTGAGCCTTCCTAACCGTGAACATGGGATCTTTCTCCAGGTATTTAGGTCTTCTTTTGATTTTGTTTGTCAGAACTTGGCAGTTTTCCTCACGTAGAACTTGTCCATATTTTGTTAGAGTTATACCTAACTCTAATACCTAAGTATTTCTTTTGGGGGGGGGGTTTGCGGGGATACTAATGTAAAGGTATTGTGTTTTTAATTTCAAATTTCGCTTGTTCGTTGCTGGCCTATGGTAAAAACAACTGACTTTTGTGTGCTAGCCTTGGATCCTGCGACTACTCTATAATTACTGATGAGTTCTAGGAGTTTTTTGTCCATTCTTTCAATTTTCTACGTAGATAATCATGTCATATGTGAACAAAGATAGTTTTATGTCTTTCTTGTCAATCTGTATACACTTTATTTCTTTTTCTTGTCTAATTGCATAAATAAGGACTTCCAGTACAACGTTGAAAAGTAATAATGGGAAGGGACACCTGCCTTGTACTAGATCTTGGTGAGAAAGCCTTGAGTTTCTCACCATTAAGTGTGATCTTAGCTGTATGTTTTTGTAGATACTTATCAAGTAGAGGAAATCCCCCTCTATTTCTAGTTTCCTGAGAGCTGTTTTTTTTTTTT